>NW_009233993.1:3888-33784 GCF_000690835.1 Fulmarus glacialis | reverse complement strand
TGGGGTTGTTATGGCCGAAGTGCAGGACCGGACACTTGGCCTTGTTAAACACATTAACAAAGATTCGGTCATAACCTGTATTTTTTGGATGCACATAGATTTACTGGAAGTACTATGTTTAGCCATGTATGTTCCAATATTAGGCCCAAAGCCTCTTTGAAGGTTTGGGCAAAGTTGCTTCTTTTTTTTTCTTCTCCTTTTGCTGTTAAAATGATGAGAAATGTCATTTTTCCACATATATGCATAGGAGACAACGGTAGAGGGATCCCATGTAAAGTCTAGTTTCCTGCTTCTATAGGAAACCTATCAGAATAATACCTTTCTTCAACTTCTAAAGTACATAGTGAAAACAGATTTTTTTTTTTGTCCTCGCTATTGCCACTGGTAACCCAATAGCATTAAAGTTAGCAGCCACCTAATTCCTAGCATTAAATTTATTCACGGGCTACATCCACTGATTTGTTTTTATGCCAACGGTGACCTTTAGCTGACCTTTAGCTTGGTGGGAGTTCCCTCCTAGGTGTTTGTCCTCAAAATGTTCTTATGGATAGTGGTCATGCCCCTTTTAGGCTAAACAAGTCAGGGTATTCCAGTCTCCTCTCTAAGAGGCACTATCTTTATTCTAGAAGTCTTTCTACTTACCCGTTTCTGTATGTCATCTTTCTGGAGAAGAAGCAGCTAAAACTGTCACTCCTGTATTCCAGACAATATGGTCAAAAATTCTGTACTAGGATATTAAAAGAGAAAAAAAAAAAAAAAGTCAGAACAGCCTGGAAACTTCTGTTCATTGCTGATTCATAGATCCAAGTCTTAACTGTGCATCAAAGAATAAATTAAATTTTGTAGCTTAAACCCAAAAAGCCCTAAAGTCTGAGTTTGATTTGAGCTGGCTGCTGCTACTCAGGAATGAGATCTAGGAGAAAAATCAATACTTCCATGAAAATTTTAGTTCAGTCCTCAGTAGCAGGAAAAAAAGTAAATAAAATGTTAGGAATTATTAAAAAGTGGTAAAAAAATAACAAACAAAACAAGAGACCAGAGAACATAATTAAGCCACTGTATAAATCCATGGCATGTCTGCCTCTTGAATACCATGGGGTACTAAACTTTCCATCACAGAAAGTGAACAGAAGAACTGGAAAATGTTCAAAGGCAGCAACAAAGCTAATCAAAGCCTGCAGCACTGAAGAACAATTAGGCTTATACTCGTCAGCCTGAAAAAGATGCAAATGAGAGTGGCTGTGGTTAAGTTTTATAAAATCATGGGTGGCAGAAAGACAGTGGAAATGGAACCACTGGTAAAGCAACAGGGGTAAAATTTCCTTCTGTCTGGAAGGCGGGACTAAGATCAAGTCCTGCAGAGGATGCACCATACATACATCACTCCATGCTAATGCAAATATATGCAAAAGCATTCTTTTACTACCAATACTATAAGCAGCCCAGGCATTAGCTGCAAGGTCAGCCCCTTCTTCCTGATCATACGTTCATACCACTACAGGAGCTTCACAGAGATGAAGTTAATTCTGCCCACAGACATTTGTCTAGTATGCTTCAAATGTCTGAAAACAGAAGTGTAGTTAACATAGTAATAAAAAATAAATTTTAAAATATCTCATAAATACCTGTTGAGAAGTATCTTAGAGACTTCTATGATCAGACTAAGATCTCTTGTCAGATATCTCCTTTCTTCCCAGAAAGGTTGAAGGAAAGATCACTTTCAAGCGTTAACCCTGCCATATTATTCAGCAATGGAGTTGACACATGGCCTCCTCCAGTTGCTGACCTAATTTAACAAAGAGTCATGTCATGGGACAGCCTTTTAGTGACTCTGAGGACAGATCATAAGAAAGAGATGAGGGATGAAATTCTGCCATATGCTAGAACATATGTACAATAACATTCAATGTTTGCACTGCAATGAATTTATGTCAACATCAGGCTCTCCAATTTAAATATACTATGATAAATCCCAAACTAAGTTTTACCCAAAGAACAGCCACATTTAAATAAAATAAAGACAGGAGAACTGTCTGATACTGTTATTTTCATCATAAAACCTAACACACCTAAGTATTGTATTTTAAATTTAAACTCTGACTGTTTTCTGTTACAAATGATATTAACAATGTTATAGCATCTGATGGTATAAACTACACCAGGTAACATGTCCCATATCACTTTGTATGACTTTTGGACAGGATAAAGGGCCTAAATTATTATTATTTACCACTTGTACCCGAAGACTCCTTCTAGCCTGGAGATACATTGCGTTCTTTATGTTATAAATAGTAGGCAAATTCTGTTCCTACCCAAAAGAATTTACAGTCTTTGACTATTCAAAGACCTTACATGTGCTTAAAATAACATTCAAGAGGTTCAACTGACTTCACTAAAGCTGCAGATGTTCTCCATGTTAAGTTTATAAAAAGATCTTTGTGGGACTAGAGCCTAAAATCTCAGTCCTGCACAGATCTTCTGGGTTTGTTACTTTAGATCATTAATCACTCTACAAAATCATGCTACAAATGTGTACGGCATGAAGTGGGAATATATTTCAACCTATCTGGAAATGAAAAGAAATGACATCTTATATATGTTTTATGGAAATGCTCTAAAAGGAAATTTCTGAAACTGCTCCTTGTAGCTGAGTTTTTGTCAGGATTTTGAGAACTCTTAGAAGTCAACTTTCTTGCTTTGTAACAAAACAAAATAAAATCAAACAAAAAGCCCAGTATACCCAATTTTTAAAAAACATTCTCAATTTGATGTGTTCAGTGATCAGGGTAAAAGAAAGGTAAACACAGCAGCCAAGAATTCAATGGAAAACGGTTCCAGAAGGCTGGGTTTTATTTATATAGCCATGACTATTAGTACCATGTGAAGTCATACTGAAACCATAGTAGGCTAGCCATTTAGAAGAGATTATATCTCCGTAAGTAGGTGTTGTTCAGAGAGGATTTAAAATAATATAAGTTTCAAGATTAAGGAACTGGGTTGAGGCATGTCTACAATCACAACATCAGAGAGGAAGGTGTAGGATGGAGAGAAGCTGATTGCTTCTTTATGCCCCTGTTGATCATTATTTTTCCTGCATGTCCCTTCATTTCATTCCTCAAATACAGAACCAGTGCATTTATACCAATATAAATGTGATTTCACCAATGCTACCTCAGGTAGCAACCTGCAGAAATAAGAGCAAAAACTGTCCTTCAACATCTAACTTACAGCAACTCACACTTATTACCCAGCTATAACATGTGTCTTCTTACTACTGAATTTGTACTTCTGTATGTTGTATTTCATAATATAAAATATGTATTTCTCTATATTTCTACATATTTGAGAAACTGCTGACAGTTCTATTTCTTTGTCACTACAAATGTGCAACAAAGATCATTTTGTGCCTAATGTACAGAGAGATGCGTAAAGCCTGCTGCATATATAGCAAGCTGAAAAGTAGTGGCACGTGCAGCAAAACAGAGAAAAGAACAGGGGCTCCAATGTCTTAATTTCCAAAACTAGCACAGCTCTATGCTCACTCTGTCCCTCATTGTCCCTCGCTGTAGGCTGTATTTTCTTTACTCATATTTACAAAACCTCTGGTTTGGTGAGGACTAGTTAATTCTTTCACAATGTTATGATAATGCTAAGTACTCTTACTAAGGATTCAAGATACGATAATGTAATACATTTGTCCATCAGGGTCCTCTCCTTCACATGGATGTAACCTAGTGTAAACTACCCATATGTTATAGCATATGGCAGAAATCCAGTATCTCTTCATATACTTTATTCTTCATTCTCAGTGTAAACAAATGGCTCTTTCACAGGGGGATACTGAGTTAAATTGGGCCACAAACTGAGTGATTTTGGTTTTTGCTAGTGCAGATTAACAAGAGACAACTGAAAAACCAAGATGGACTATAACTTCTTTTTCATCCCTAAAGGAAAAAAATACAGCAATTTAAAATACAGTCATGCTGTACAGGGCATATGCATTTAGGCCTTTTTTAATAGATTTTTAGAGATTTTCTCCATCCCCCTCCTACTGACCCGGTAATGTTAAGTGAGCAGTAGATGGTAAATTCTTTCTTATTCTAGCTTTTTTCTCAAATCCTTTCAGGAACTGGGCTTTATGGCACATTCTAGAATGCTCAGTTTCAAAATTACCTTCAAAATTGCCTTAGATTTATGAAATGAACCTCTGTTTAGCATTTCAAATGCTTTAAACTTTTCAGTTCAGTTTCACCCCATTTTAAAGGAGAACCAGAAATGCTTCATTCTTGGTGGGTTGTGCTCCTATATACTACCACACCATAAAATCACAGAAATATATCAAAAACTCTATTATTATTTCATAAAGAGAAATACTGGAGACTAGAAAAACTATGAGAGCAAATGAAAGTTAAATCTTGATTTGTGGTAGAGAATTACCTGTTTGCAGTCACAATGGCATCTAATATTTTCATACTTGTTATAAGGAGGGGGCAGTAAAATCTTGATTGTATTTTTATACGAAGTGAGAATGTATTTTTATATGAAGTGCCTCTTCTTTATATGAAGAGGCACACAGGTCAGATTGAGAACTGATTTAAATAATTGCAAGCCTTGACTTATACACAGTGCATAGTTTTGAATACCCAAAAATACAATCCTATGGAAACTACAAATTCAGTAGGCTGCTCTCCCAACCAGGTGTCTATTCTACAATCAGCCGTGCATCTTTTACGGCAAATAATAGAGTTCTGGTTCAAGAAAAAATGTGGAGACAAATCCTCCAATGTGAGCAAAACCTGTACAGAGAGAAACCAAAAGCCCTGGTTTTGAGCTGGAAAAAAGTTAATTTCTACTCCCTTGTTCATTTTGTGACCTGCTTAGGTCAGCTCTTAGTGCTAAAGTTAGTGTAGTTAAAGAACAGCTAAAACATTTACACCAGGCTGCAAGTCCTCCAGGGAGCTAAGATTCAAACCAAAATTGGAAATGGCATCACAGAAAAAGCACTTTTTTACAGTTTTTCCTTTATTTTTGCTTCATCTGTACACCAACAAATTTGGTAACACAACTCCAGTTGATCAAGTCAGGTTTCTGGATGTGATAAGATAGAGCAGCGCAAAAGCACTCAGGTTAACAAATAAAGATACTAGAAATTTAAAAAGATTAAATAGTCGAATTAACTCAAGTAAACTTAAGTATAATTGACATATATATATACATATAACAACAATTTTCAAGTCATGTGAGACCATTTTATAGTGCACTTGTAACCAGTTATACCTCCTTCAAGCCAAATAATTTGTGATTGAATTGTAATATTTCTTTCAGAAAGTTATCTTGTCTTAATTTCAGACCAGAAAAAATCCACTGGAAGAATGCTGTTTTGTTATTCCAAAGATCATTACACTTATTGAAAATTCACACCTCAGATCCAGTGTGGTTCTGTTTAGTTTTTTCTTCAGTTTATTAGATGCATTATGGCCACTTTCTGAAAGAAGGGAGAGGGGGTTACATTAACTTATATCTTTCCTCATGTAAATAATTAGAAGCTAGTGTTAAATTACCTCTCAGCTGTCTTTCTGATGAATTAAAACATGGAACTCTTTTTTTATTTATTACCATAAAGTATTTTTTCTGTTCTTTGAATCTCTCTTGTGACTCTGTGCTGAATCACCTCCAAAGTTTCCATATCCTTTTCTGAATATGATATAAAATGAATTAGAAAAAAAATCAAATTCCAGTTTCTTTAGCCTCTGAAAAACACAGTACCAGCCACCACAGTGTATCACAGTAGTTGTATATTCTTGTAGAAAATAGGCTCATGATAACCTAGTTATGTGCCTCCTCATTTTGCTGTAGATTTTACTTTATTGTATGCATATAGTAAGAGTGTAACCAATATATTGCTGATGGAATGGAGCTGTTACCAAGTGCTTGGTATCAAGATGTACCAAGAATGCATCATTCACTTTTTGCTTCATGTTACTCTGGACTAAATACTAGAGGTATTTACTTTTTTTTAAAAAAGGGTAGTGTTATAAACAGCTTAAGATCTTCTTAACGTGTCACTGAAATGAGTTTTCCACTGCTGAAAGCAAGTTAATCAGAGTTCATCTCCAGTAAAAGTGTCCTAGAAATTAAGTATTTAGTGAGTTTGAAGAGCTAAAGCAATGCAAACCTGACCAATATATAAACATTTTCAACATTGACTTGCTCTGATTGACAGCCACTGTCAAAAACAGCAGCATAATCATAGCCTAAATCTTCATGAGTCAGACTTGGAGAGCACATAGGTAGAATGAAAAACAAAGGCATGTTTGTAATAGGTTTATATATAGCTAGATATGCCTGTGATTTACTCAGACACTGATATGTTTGATTTGAGTTAGGCAGATGAATTGGGATGAAACAACTAGAGGCTTTCCCCCATACTTCAGTCAGATTGAAGCAAAGTTAAATCTGCCTCAAATGTAAAATAGTTCATTAACATTTTTGTTCAGTTTGCATTACGACTTCCCAAATAAACTACTACTGAAATATTATGAAGACAGCCAACAGCAGGCTAATTCTCATTAGAATAAAAAATTCTGCCCAAACCTTTTTGATTTGCACAATTAAGTTGGAAATCTTGATAAAAACTTTACTTGTAGATTTACATCTCTCTACAGCCAAGCAGAAAAAAAAGCAGGCAAAACTGAAAGAAACTAACAGCTCAACAGTATCTTTCAAAACTGATGGTTTGAGATTCACTATGTGAAGACCTGAGCTCCTCTCACTACTAGTAGAGAGTACATCTGACACCAGTAGTTTTCCACATAAAATCCAAGTCAAAATTATGTATTTCATGCACACACACCTGCAGATGATTCTTTGTGGCTTGCACAACACGTGAAATTTTGCTGCACAAGTGACATACAGCCCAGGTTCATGATGCAAGCCATGTGGGGTCCTATTAGCATGTCCACCTAACCTGAACTTTTTGCACAAGCAACTTACATTCTGCATCTACAGTGCAAGCTCACCTTGATGAGTTTGGTGCATCCCAGCATGCTGAGGTGACCTTGTCTTTTAGGCAGAACAGCACCAATTTCAGAATCAAAATGTAAAGATCATAAACATCCCTTCCTAAAGGACCATTTTCTACTATCACATCTACATTTCTGTCTATGAATAATATAAAAGCCGCATCCAGAGAAGATGCAAAAACTGCAGAGAAATTCAAAAGCTCTCATGGCATCACAAAAAATACGTCCCAGGAAGAGTAGTGGGGACAAAAAAGTCATAAGTAAAATATAACTACATTCCAGATGTAATATGATGAGCATATAAAAGACATTACGTGAAGTGACTGCTCACAACAGCAGGAGATTAATATTCTAGGAGCTCCCTTTAGTCCCTATTTAAATGAATTTTACCTTAATTTAGTCAGGTAGGAGGGAGAAGATGCCTGAGATGCAAGCAGGCTAGTAGCTAGATAAATGTGCTTTTTTGTGCTCCATTTTGCAGAGCGATCTCTGGAAGCAGAGCCACTGCTTTAGATTTTGATGAATGTGCTAAAACAGGCTTATCCTTCTCCCTGTTTCGGGCATGGTGGGTGAGACTGTGGGTTTGTGTATGCATGTTGGGGCGGGGGATCTTTTGGTTTTGGTTTTTTTTCCCCATTAAAAAGGAATAGACTTCAATTATATCATTGTCATTGCAATATTTATTCTACCACAAATAGTTTCTTCATGTAAGAGAGAAATGGCAGGCAAACACTAAGTCTTGAAGCCACCATAGGGAGTCTCTCTGTATATCTTTCTGATGTGATAGAAGCAGCAGGAAATATCCTCTCTGATTTAGTGTTTGACAGACTAGTGTCTCTGTCAGCAGTCTGAAGGCACTAAATGCCTGTTTGGAAAATGCGCGATGACTTAAAGGTTCTATTTACCAATGAGCTGAAAACTACTTCTCAGAAACCTAACAGTTACCAAAAAAAAGCAAGAGTGAGACAATAGTCACTAGTCTAATTCAACAATTTCAGAAAACAACAAAGCAACAATCAGAAAGATTAATTTTGATAGTATACAATAACCCACTCTTTTTTGTGTACCAACAAACTAAATGCCATGAACTAAGACTCCTTCTGTGTAATCTGAAGAATAAGGAAAGCCTCTAGCTCTGACATGAAATTATGTGAGTCAGTAGGAAGCATTGTCAAGTGAGGAATCAAGTGAAATTTTTAATGTGCTTCTTTTACATGTTAATTTATGGAGAGATCAGGTTTACCTCACAACACAAAACTAAATGGTTGAGCCAGGTTTGACTGTGGATTGAGTTCTGAACCGTGCAACGGATGTGCAATGTCAAGAAAAGTATTTAAGCACAGGATCAAGGGTAGCTCAGGTTTCAGCAGCTACACATCTCAGTTTCAAGCTTCTGGGCTGTTTGTCACCCACGAAATATTTTTATGACTGATCCATGGAAAATGTGCTCTGGAACTTATTAATAAAAATTGCTTTGGTGATATAATGACAGCAGGGCCTGCTTCTGCTCCTACTTCATCCCTGTGGTGGAGAATCAGACTTTTCATTTATACTTTTTAACAATAGCTTTTCTATGCTTTGCTACACTTTTCTAATTTTTTATTGCACTTGAAAGTCCTTTGGTGTTTCTGAATCTGCCCAAGAGAGACTACTGGTAGGCAGTCGGGAGGCTGTACTTCGCTGCCTACAAACCCAAACCATCCTCTGTAACTTAATAGCTTAAATATTTTTCCATAAATACCTCTGTCTCATCTACCACCAAGCACCTCCTTACTGGTTAAAATGTCAAGACCGGAAAATTCATTAGTCATTTCTAAAATGGGCTGCAAAATACAAACTGCAATTTATAATATTCAGTCTGTTAGTAGAGGGTTTATATTTTATTTTCTGCCTTTTTATCCCTGCAAATTTTGGATGTTCCCTGCCTTTATACTGAGTGAATCCTTTTCCTCTTCCATTCACACTGCCAGCATCTCTGTTTTGACCATTCATCATTTTATATGTCCAACAAACCTTTGCTGATCTACCGTTAGGCAAAACTCCAGAAATTTTTATCAACTGTTAAGGGAAAAGTTAAGCTGATTATGCATATATATATTTAATTCGAGAAGAAAAGACTATGCCCCTTTTACAATGAATAAGCTTTTAATTTTTCAGTTTTAAACTAGCAATCAGCTTCTATGGCTAAGGGCTAGCTTATTCCTTTGACGTTGGCTAGTGAGGATCCTTGGAACATAAATATATGCAGTAAGCCAATAATTCTGCCTGCCTTTATGCTGCTTTTGACGGTATCTCAGTTCTGGCAAACAGACGGGTAATGGGAATTAGAAGGAGTGGAAAAAACCAGCAATAAAAATATAAATCACAAAAGGAAGGAAATCCATTTGGTCCTTGGCAGCAAAGACACCGCTCAGCTAATCCATGCTGAGTGCAATCCAATACTCCTTTATATAATCCTGTTCTTGTGGAAGAAAATTAAAGTTTAATGCAATAACGGCTGACACAAATCACTTTTGTTGCCCAGAAGCAGATTAAAGAATAGTTAAAATCATACAAATCTAATTTCTTTTCTGTTGTTGTTGTTTTATTTTATCCAGTGACATCTTTATTCTTTAATCCACAGCATCAGTTTTTGATTATTAAGCGTATATTCCCAATGTAAGAGAGATTTTGTGATGGAAAGAAGGGGAAAGAAAATAGTGACAGCCAAGAAATGATTAGTTCTTAAATGGTACATGTTAAAGCTCTTTCAAAAATCCATAAATTTTTCATAAGTTCATATGGGTCCTTGCCTTTAATCAATCTGTGTCAAGGGGACTTTAGAATAAGCATAAAGGCAATAGAATGCTATCAGTCATAATTGGAGCTGTACAGGTCACTCCCATTAGCTATCACTCTTGTGTACATATGCATTTGTTGTTCTGCAATACATTGAGATCTGCCAACAGAGGAACAAACTGGGAATTTCTGCAAGACAGACAACAATATAAGAGAGACAGTGGTGATCCTGATCTTCCATTTTATTACTCCAGCCATCAGCCTCAACCTGCTCTTCATCAGCAAATTACACTGAAAAAAACCAAAACAAAGTAAGATGAAAGCTGATCCTGGGCATATTATGCCCCACACAATAAGTTCCTTCATGACAGAAAAGGTTACAATTTATCTGAAATTTTGATCAGACTTATAACTGTGTTGAAATAGGATCAGATTTTTCATTTTCTTTACCTTTGTCCCCAACTCCAACATATCATCTCTCAGAAATTCATTTAGGAAACTTCCCTGCCCACACTTCATATTGGTGATACAACATAACTGCAGACATATGCGGAGAGAATGCAGGAGTCAGTGTACAGTTATGATTTTTACCAGTAGAGCTATCAAAGAAATACCCAAGGCACTTGAGAAGTTTGTGGAATACAATATGGAAGTGGAAAGGTTCTCCAGTATTTCTCTTCTCCACACATATTTTTGCAGCAATCTCTCTGCAGGTGTATGACCCATGTTTAGAGAAGGGAAGGGCTGCTGCTGAAAAGAACTGGGTTAAAAGCATATCTGAAAAACATGAAAAGATCTCTCTCATTTTCATTACATTATACTCCCCTCTTTCAGACTGTAGCTAAGGAGAAGCCAACATCTTGTGGGAGTTCAAGGCCTCCTTACAGTTAGATTTAAGGGATTCTCCAGAACAGGTTCCTTAGCAAGCTATTTGCCCCAGAAATGCCACTTTGCCAGGAACAACAGAAAGGAAATAAATCACAAAAAACTACAAAATCTGACACCCTAGGAGGACTCTATGGGAAGAAAATAAATTTAGTACGGTTTTGTTGTGCCTCAGTGACACCCAGCTAACTCCTTGATGGAAGATATTTCTTATCAGCTTGACATCTGTTCTTACCTACAGTAAGAGATTAGCCCATGGTAAGTCGCACCAGCAAGGCCAAAGTGAAAAAGCAACTTAAGAACCATCTCCTTCCTGAATTTCAACATGCATGCCTATTTGAAACTGGGGGTTTCTCTCACTGCTTTATTAGTATTTGTTTTTCTCACTTCTGTTTTAAAAGGACATCACTTGCAATTGGGCGCATAAACACTGATTCTCATTATCGGCACATGGAAGCAAGTCTGTAGAGAGTATATGGCAAGATTTGTATACAGTTATGAGGAAATGGTCCTAATAACCAAGTTTTAGTTAGAGACAGTATATTTAAAAAGACCAGAATATTTCCAGTAGAGAAAATGTAAAGGTCTCATTCTCCCTCTTTACCTCTTCTGTATTTACGTGAAGGACACCTCACCAGCATATTTTATTACCCTGCTATATTGTGATCTACTCTAATTATATGGGATCAGTCAGCAGTGGCAAAACTCAATCATCGGTCTCTGGAGTGCCCTTGGATCTGCAGGTCAGGTTCTACTTTGCCAGACCACTTGTCTTGGCTTCCTGTGCGTGCTGGAAAACGTATGAAACACAGTGCAGAAGCGTGGGATGGGGGCGGGGGAGGGAGAGGGGGGAGCGGTGTGAGTGTGTGTGTTTTCTAATCCCTTTGCAGCCTGTCAGGCTTAAACTGCAAATGTCATCACCGTGAAGGCAGTGGTTGAATCCAACAGGTGGGGTAATAAACCATGACATTTCTAGCAGGTTTAATTGTACTGGGTGTGCTGGGATATCTTTCAGTACAAACATGGTTTCACTTGATGTCAGCAACAAGACCACAGACCTACTTTTTACTCCACGTCCGCATGAACGAGGGTGTAAACTTCCCACCTCCAATACACTTCATGACCTTTCAGGTGGTGAAACCTCTGACCTATATCATTCCCATCTTTGCTGGTTCAGCTGCTGGGTGGTGACAACCTGCTAGACTCTGTGTCTGGTCTAACGGTGATTTACTGCATAATAGAATTAAAGCATTAGCATGGTATTCCTGTCCACCCAACCCTAAAGGGCTTTTTGGTGGTTGTAGGAGAGGCTCTCTGGAGGAAATTGCAACATACAGGGATTTGTTGTGAGCCTATTGCCGCCTAGTGCCAAGACAGTTCATAAATTCAAGTGAAACATGACATCTATGCTCCAATTTTTTTTCATTACAGCTCTTCCTTATGACAATTTAGTAGCTGCATTCCTGAATAAAAAGCTAGCTTGCTACTCCAAGAGGAAGGCACAGTCTTCATTCTACTTACGATTTTTCCTGATTTTAAAGTGTAAGTATTATAGTTGGGAAAACAGGTTTAATTAAAAGACAAAGTATATTTTTTAATGCTCCAAATTAGCATCTCATTTACATCACAATTACTCTATTGATGTCAATTAATCTATTTTGCATCCATACTAAATTAAGAAAAAAGAGACCAAAATATGCCTGATTTTTTTCAAATTAATGATAATAATAATAGCAATAAATCTTCATCCTATAAAATAGAAAGTTTATAAAAGCTTATTCTGTTAAATAATCAAGTACTGAGGGTTAGATTCTTTGAAAACAACCTTCTTTCATTCTAAGATATGATCATGAATATTGCTTTAATATAGGATGACTATCAAAATGACATTAGTATTTGCAGCAAAATATGCTGATATGCTCTATTTCAAGACAGCTTTTTCTCAACACTGCAAATATCAAAATGGTGAATTTAGAGAAATAGCGGAGTAAAAAAAAGGGGTTAAACCACAGATTCAGAAAGAAGAATAAAATTAACATGCAAATCTGTCAGAATTAATTTCAAGTAACTTACATTGGATATTTTTCTCTTCTAATTAGATATGAACAGCAGTAATTTCAGTGTATGCTAAGGATTCCAAATTCTTTTCTTTTTACTGCTGCAAACTTGCGGGTTTTTTTCTGGAATCTTACTTGGAATGCCTCTTTCAATACATGTGCTATTTTAAAATAAAGCTTTACGTATGAGTTTGCTACTGAAGCTTGAAGCCAGTTCTTAATTATGAAATTAGTTAAATTCCTTTCAGCTTACTGCATTTTGCAAACCTCCTAGCATAAGAAAGCATCCTTTTAAGTAAATCAGGCATCTTCACCTGGCAAAATTAATGCCTTTTTTCCTTTGTCCCCATTACTTCTGGCTTTAAATCTTCTGTCCTGTCAAGATATTACAGTGGGTTCCTCTGGAACAAATGAAACACTTCCTTGCCAAAAATCATATTGAATTAAAAATAAAACCCCTGTTAAGGCAAGTTTAACTATCATTTCCACTGAAGTCAGTGGCAAAGTTTTGCTGAAATTGTAAAAAAAAAATTAAAAAATCATACCCATAGAGTGAAAATACTCTCAGTACTGCCAATCTTTCCCTTTGGTAAGGAAAAATCCTTACAAAATCAGAATCAGCAGAAAAATAACAGAAATTTCCCATAAAACTTAATAAATCAACTCAAGCACTTACTTTATGGCAGGCTATCTGCAGAACCCTCACTTACTTTCAGTTAATCAATCAGCTTTAAAATAGGCGTAAGTCTCTGGCTGTGTGGTATTTGACTGCAAAGTCACATTGACTTCAGTAGTATCAGTGTTGTTTAACCGTGTCTGGCGAAGAAATACTCTGGAAATCATGTGTCAAACTTAAAATGCAGGGGGTGTGTTCCCCAGTCTGGAGGCAGACTGGGACATGGTTACAAGTGATGTGGAAGGTTTCAGGTCTGTGACCCAAAAGGCATCTGCTACTCCAGACCCTCTTTTCCATAGCTCAAACACAAAGTCCTAACCAAGTCTCTGGCTTCCCGCTGACAAATCTAAAATGGATTTGCATGTTGCTATTTGAGACTTCTGCAGGACAATGAAAAGCTGAAAACATAAGGACATCACAAATACAGTGAATGTTTTGTAAAACTCAGTAATAACTAATACAGTAACAACATTACTTGATTTCAATCCACGCATTTTTTAAATGAGAAAGCACAGGCTTGTAGAAGGTCACTAGGAATATGTGGCCAGAGTACTGGGTCCTAGTCTTAGTTCTAAGTGACTATGCAAACTTCTTCTCGTCTCTCTGTGCCTCTGGTCTCCTTTTACACCTGCAGCCCTGAGCAGCTCATCCCACACCATCCCAAATTCAGTGCTCCCCTGGCAGTGTGCAGAGTCATCCACCCATCAATGTGATGAGCCCACCAGAACGTAGCTCATGGAGTATTGACTTCCCCTCTCCAGAGAATTTCAAGGGAGCTTTCTTACACCCACACATGCATAATCAATACCAGCAGAAACCCTGTATAATAAAGGTAAATTTCAAGATTTAACACCAGTGACAGCTTAAAATGCCATCCATGCTCTCACAGGACCTTACAGTGCTCAGAAATAAAAGGTCTGAACAGCACCTCCAACCTCAGACACACGCTGGAACATGGCTTGTTGCTGGAGACCGTGGGAGCATGGCAGCACCTGCTGTTTAGGCCTACTCAAGCGTGTTATAAAATTGGCTGTTTCTCACAGGCAGTTTGGCCGACTAATCCCGTGCCAAAAATGTATTTTAACTAAGAGATAAAATATTAACTGGTAAGGGACATGGGGGAGAACGTAGAGAAAGAATGTTGTTTTATGTCTGTTGTACTGCTTGATTTCTACTCCAGTTGCACTGTGTCCTTGTTTTACAGCACAAACAACTACTATACACTCACCGAATTCTGTTCAGTCATTTCGTGTGATTATCCTGAAATCTGTATTGTTTTTAATAGCACTCCTTACTGAGTAGAATGAAGTTGGTACATTTGTAGTATAAATCTAAAACAATAACTACTGCACGCTGTTTTATTTTTTAATTAAGACATCACACAGTACTTTTCTCTTGGCTGTTTTAACTATGCCACTAGCACCAGCTCAGGTATATTGTTACAATCAGGCAATAATGATACCTCCTTATAGTGCAGAGGCAAAAACGGAGAAAAATATTCTTTGAGTGTTTTCTTTGAAATGATAGAGACACCATCAACTGTAATATGAGTGGACTCCACCAGTTCCACTAGGTGAACAAAAGAGCATTTTTAAGGTTAAGATTAGCTGCTGTTGCTCTTTCTTCAAATCTTAGCTTTTTCCTAAAATCCAGTAGGTTTTCTGGTCTGATTTTCTGAAAACTTGGGTGTTCAGTTACAATACAGACATACAGATGTACAACACGCACAAATCTCCATCCGTCATCCTGTATTCCTTAACCACAGCCATAACCTAAAGAAACAGTCTCTGAAAGCTTGAGCATTAATAGGAACAATCTTTGGCTGCTTAACTACAGTGACACCAGCAAGTTCTCACATGGATGAAACTAACATGAGCGACACTACACACTTTGTTGGTGTAATCTATTCCAGTTGTAGATCGTTTTCTCCAACGGGCCAAAAAACCCACACTGGTAACTGATACTGCTAATATAACTGAATCTTCTGGGCTTTTGTAGGTACAGCAGCTCTAGTCATAAATTGCACCTTATTACACCCCTGACCAACAGAGTTATATTGACAGAGTTTATGACACAGTCCTTAGTTTCTGGTCCAAATTGGCAGCTCTTTGCTCTGCTGAGACCGACAACTTGACTCCCAAACAAGATGAAGCTGATTAGCCAGTTTGCTGTACGACATCAAAAATAAACCAAGAGAAAACTCTTAGGTGATTAATCCAATCTGCAATCAAAATGTGGCTGGTATAATTCCAGCGGTATTGAAGACCTGAACTCTACTTTTAAAATGTGTGTACAAGTACTGCAATATTTGTTAGTTTTCTTTACTGCATGTTTATCTTAACCCAATGATGATAAACAGACTTTTGTGCTGTAAAAAAGTGAAAACAAAACAAAAAGATTTTTTAAAATCTAAGTTGCTCATTTCAGAGAGAAACAGCATGTAATATACTGTGTTAGGAATACCTGGCCAGATTCAAACAGGTTATTAACGAAATAAGTTACCAAGGAAGAAAGGAGGGGAAAAAAACCCTAACCCTCAAACAAAAAATATTGTGCAACTGAAAAATTAGATGTTACATGGACTGTCAGGTATAGAGGTGTTATGAGGCATTTTAAACAAAGAGCTCAATTTCAGCTCCCAGTTGAACTCCTCAGGAAATTTTTATTGGGCTCAAAGTTGTTGAAATGATAAACATTCTTGCCCATTGGTTTCTGTGTGCACAATACACATGGCTTTGAAAGCTCTTTCAAAGTGAGATTGATAGGTCAAGACATGTCTTCCTTGTTATTACATAAATGGGCCACAAGGCAATTTCAAACAATCTCTTACTGAAAGTCTGCGTAGCAGGGCACTCTTTAGCACAGTTCAGCTTAGTGAACCCCTGTTCACAGAAGGGAGGACAAGACAATAGACATTACAAATCCATATAACTTAGCAAAAGCTGTCATTAGCCCCATTTGTAGATAGAATTTGACCAGGAAATAATTAAACATTAAGAGGGCAATGTTTTTAACAGCATAGTATGCAGGAAGCAAGAAAACAGTAGCTTAGTGTGCTTAGATTACTTAAAATGCATTATTATCCAGTTTCATGTGCACTGCTCTGCCTCTGAACTGCAAAACTTCAGAAAATGGCTTTTCTACTCCATGTACACAAATACAAGCATATTCTTTGGGCCAAATGTACTCAGACTATGCCTGTGGAAAGACATAGACTTTATTAGGTACTCAAGAATCTTTCTAATGGCAGAATTTCAGCCAAGAACCTCGCTCATAACCTGATGTGATAAGGCAAAGGAGCAATAAAATTGCAGACAACAGCAAAGACAATTTTGTAAAGTGCTGGTGAAACCCTACAGGAAGCAAATGAACTTATTACAACAAAAGTGGACAATGATAATATGCTGTTGATTCATTACAGCAAGCTTTGCTACATTTCTAAGAGTGTGTCACCTGTGACATGCTGTTGTTGAATTTCAATTTGCAATAATAATCTAAACTGTAATAATAATCCTTGCTCATTTTAGTTCATAAATTGTTCCACAAAACCACCCTATTCCAATGAACTGCATAAATATCATTAATCCTTAATTTATAAACAGAGATATGTAAATAGAAAAGTTAAGAAACCTGATGAAGGCCACAGAAAAATTTGCTGCCGGAGCTAGCATAAGAATGTAACCACTTGGCATGGGTTTAACTCTGTGGCTGCTGCTGAAGTCAGTGGAAAACCTAATTTTTAAAAATCCCACCCCAGAGCTCATGGCTTGCAAGCCCTTATACTCAGCCTTCTATAAAACACTTCAAAAATTAAACAAATATCCAAAGTTTAAAAAAAAAAAAAAGGGAAAGAAGAAGAAAATCATGTGCCAGAGAACACTAAAGCACTACAGGGCTCTGGAACTGTACACTTCTTCCAAGCTGAGGGTGTATAATCAAACTACAAGGTATTAAGGACTCTGTTAGCTTACCTGCTTGATCATCTTGCCAGGACAAGGAACAACTATGAATAACAACTATGTACAGACAGGTATCCAGGACCTCTTTTTAAATGACTGAATTGATAGAACCTTTACACTCCTAATTCAGAGCCTAATAAACATCTGTCATAGGAAAATATACTCAAACTAATCTAGAATGAGAAGGCAAGCCAGATTGCAATGAGCAAATACACTTCAGGCACAAGAAACCCCCACTTCCCTTCTTAGCCTTGTTAAAACCTTGAAGTCATAAAGCTGGGAAGGAAGGCTGTTCTGTTTTCCTAGGCTATGAAATCTCCATGTGTTAGTTCTTTCAAAGGGAAACAATTTCTGATCATGACATAAGCTTAACCTGCCATCTATTGTGCAATGGTGTATGAAGCATGAACTTGGATTTCAGATTCTGTAAATGCTAACACATGTTATACCAACAAATCTGTACTAACTCTGGGCCAAATTTTGTAGTTCTCACCCAGAGAAAACACAATCAAAGCTGAAGAGAACACCACCTAAGTAAAGGCTACAGGATTTGGCAATTTTAACCTTACTTTCTTTTCCTCTTGAAAAGCCAAAGCAAACAGGCTTTATTTCATTTTCTGCATGCCATGGGGATGTGTGGAGCAAAAGGGAGTGGGACAAGGAAAGAACTGTGAAGGGAAGAGCTTGAGTTTTAGAGAAGAATTATTCTTATCTGTCCTCCATAGGCCCTCACTATACAAAATCCACGCAGCCAGGGGACCGGCAGTGAGAGTGTGGGTGCAGCTCCTGGGAGACTTCAGGAGACTCAAGAGGTCAGTATTTTTCTTATGAAATTCATTCCTTCCCCTCTACAGTGGTGAAACTGAAGTCTCACAGGTCCTTGTTCAATAGCACAATAAGGCACAACCCTCAGTGTGCACTTCCCAAGGCACAGTCAAGCTTCCCTGCGCCCGTTGGGCAGAGGTATGAGCTTAAGACAACACATTATTGCTAAACAAAGTAAAAGTCATGTTATTAGTCTGCCACTGCCACTCTATTGGTCTTCAGTATTAAAATAAAATTAAGTTCTTTCTTTCAAATGAGTTTCAAGGAAGACGATTTTATTGTAGGTTTTCTGGACATAAAATAGCTAATCAAGCAGAAAATGTGTTTAGTACTTTATAAAATGGTAAGTTTCACTGTAAGACATATAAAAGCAGTGATTTATTAAGTAATATTATTCTCATGATTGTACTGCTATATTATTCTTACATTGTCAGGCAATCTGTAGAAATTTGTTCTGCTTCAGGCAGTCCTTACCCTTGCTATACAACTGTTGTTATGTACGTTTTTCTCATTATGATAAGTACTTTGATCTCTCAGCAAATGTTCAGCATCTTATAAACTGTAACATAAAACCTACGTAGAGCAAAGTGATGACTAAAAAGATCATAACAATCACAATCATCATTCTCAGACAACCCTAAAATACACAACGGAAAAATAAGGGGGGAGGGGAGAAGAAATGCTTTGATTGTCAGTAGACATTTAAACTCTTTTAAGATTATTTTCTCTTTCAGTGATATCCCTTGGACATCTGATTTTTACACTCATCAGAAGCCAGGTTCAAGTAAAATACCTCTCTTATGATAAAAAAGCAGCCTTTACAATTCAGAACTCCTTTTCCAAAAAGCACTAACCACAACCCATGTTACTGAGAATATACCTAGGCAAGCACAGTTATGAATGCATAAGGCCTTTACTTCAGTGCCTTTAACGTTACATTCTGCAGACAGTTATCAATTTGAAATGCACAGTTTAGTGAAATTTATTGTTAGCTGTAGGTCAGCCTTTTCTACAAATACATTAGATGTGTCTTCTCATAGAGAAGAGGCTCACAGTGTGGCCAAGACGTGGATGTGTGAGGTCCTTTAAATAATTAGAAAGCAACCCAGTAGCTCAGTCGTTCTTCCATTATTTCATTCATTCATTTTCTTTCTGAGAAAAGAAAAAAAGCATTATTCCCCATGGCAACGTATGAAAATTAGATTGGCCAAGTTTGAGCAGGAATCTCAGAATTAAAGCAGTTTTCAAAAAAATAAAACTTGTGGTAAGGTGGCAATCAGCTCCACTGTCATGCAAAAAAGCTTTGACTATAGAAAAGACAGGATTTCTCCAGGCTTGTATACTAGCACAGCCTGGACTTGCTAGAGACATTGTCTCATTTTTCCTTTGGAGGGATATTCCTTTCCTTCCCCTCCCCCAGCTTCCTGACTTTTCCCTCCCTTTTGATGTCTCTCATCATTTTACCATCAGTAGGTAAATCAGAGCCCTGTGCTTCACACAAAGCCTTTCTATGCAAAGAGACTCAAGGAAGGCCTATAAGCATTGTGAAAAGAAACTTAACAAACAAGGGGAAGGAGAAACCTCTGAAAGACAAAGAGGAAGCTAGCAAAAATCTGTATCTTAAAAGGGAAGGATAAATAACCTTTCAAAAGAGGGGAATGCATGAGTTTTATCATTTCACCTATAATACTTTGCAGCTGGAGACAGACTGCTGACACAAACTGGCAAAGGCAGAAAATAATCTAACAAGCATAAAAACAAGAAAGAAAATCACTTTCATCAGAAGTTATAATGTTCAAAAGCAACCCCCCTAGTTTTATAAATTGCTGTTTGCAGGGGCACTATGGTGAATCACTTTGTTTCTAGCAGTGGTTGCACTGTCGCAGCCTCTCTCAAAGGCATTGATGAAAACAAACTGCAAATCCAACTTTTACCACCGAGTGGCCTAGGCTGAAGAACTCAGGCCTGAACTGTCATTTCCGAGTGTTTGGAAATGCCATTTTGGCTGAGCACCAGCTCTGTGACTGTGTTTGGAAGATCTGCCGCTTTAAGTATTTCTTTATGCTTTTGCTGCCATAATTACAGAGAATAAAAGAGTAAGAGCAGTGTTCATCACACCAGACTTGACCACTAAATACCAGACACTTAAAACAAGATCAACGCGTTACTTGGGTTAACACAGAAAACTTCGTGACAAACACATTTTGCCCGTTGTTCTGCACTGACTTCAGCATCTATAGCTGAAAAAAACCTACAGCTATTTAATTCTGTTTGGGAAAAATAAAATTTGACTTATGAAAGTGCTTATTTGTACCAGCCTTCTATATTCTTAAATGTGCTTTTCTTACAGAAAGGCTAAGTGTTTGTTAGATTCACTATTTTTATTTTTAAATTAGTGGATTTATGGAAGATACTAGGAATATGTCTAATACTGAGGATCTTATACATTTAACTAAGGATGAACAAATTAGTTTCAAGGGCAAGCACTGAGCAAAAGAAGATATGTCGACATTTGCAGTATATTACCCAGGCACCTAGTCCTCAGCGTGACCGGAAAATGCTCAATATTTAGTGGCATTGCAACATATTCACTTAATAAATATTTTGTTTTTCAAATCAGAATGAGTGTAATTCCATTCCATAAATGGAACGCAAATCTATTATTCCATAAACTGGAGGACAACATATATAGAGAGGCATGAAAATAATTTTTAGCAGGTTATCAAAATGGTTTTGCATACAACGCTGCATATACTTACTGCAAGGTTTTCCCTCAGTCCAGAATCTGTCTTCATTATCATAATCCTCTTACTGTACATGTCATTGGTGTTATCTTCATTCTCTAATCTCTCGAAAGACCTGCAGTGACCCTCTGTGATCTTTGGGTTGGTTTGTTTGCTAAACTGTGCTAAAAATAGTCCTGGTTACTACTATTAAACGTCAACTTTCGCCAGCAGACATGACAACTTCCACCTTTCTAAGAACAGGAAAAGACAAAATTTCAGGTAACTACTATCTGGCTATAAACTAATGAGTTCGTATTGACAACCACTCCCAAATACCTCATGGGGGAAAAAGGATAAATTTCTTTAATATTTGGAGAATGCTTTGAAGGCCTTAATAATAGGCATTACACACACACACACACAGAGTAGCTATGAAGGATTTTCATCTACTCTAACTATTCTGTCATACAGATCTGTATTTGGCTACATTTCATTTCTACCTCTCTTCTCTACTAAAAGAGTGATTAAACTAGGAAGAGGTGAACCCAGTTCTGGAAGCTTTTTTTTTTTTGGAAAATGGAATTCTAGGCTTCCTGCAAGCATAGTAAGTGGGTATAAAGAACATTTTATAGAATTAAATTTAACGTAAAAAGAGAAAAGAAACATGCTTCATGGAGCAAAAGGAAGAAAACTTTCTACTTGTCCAGTGGACCAAGGCAAAAAACAATTGACAGTGAGAGTTTCTCACCCAGACTGTACATTTCCATGTACATCTATGCAGGAATTTACAGGGAGACATGAACTTGCTCTGCCTGTATCCCAGTCAGCTCAAAGCCGCAAGACACATTACCGCAAAATCCAACCTAAAATATCAGCTTCAGCAGAGTGCTTACTAGGTCTAATATGTACTAACATGGTTTCTAGCTGGTTTGGAGCACGGGCAAAACAAGCTCATGTCTGCCTGAGAATGACCAGCTGAGTGTAACCCAAGATTCAGAAAAGGTACCTCTCATGATGGAGAACTGTTTATGCTTCTTTGGCATGTCACAGTCAACTAAGATGGTGGATTGGCAATGCACTGACTGTCGTATTTGAAAAAGGCAATGAAGGAGCTGAAAGCAACAGTCTGGTAACTTGTTAATCTGGTCTGGATCACAATGACTATCGCATTGTTTATATTAAAGTAAGAGAGCTACACATTCTTCAACAAATCAAACCACCCCTGTTTCCTCAGATGTCATTCTGCCCGGTCACCATGCCCAAGTGTGGGATTATAGTTAATCACAGAGAGATCATCTATCCTTGCCATCAACTTGCTGAACCTCTCAGCTCTTGGGAGGGAAACTAGAGACCATAAAGATGGTATTAGTCAGGGTTCTTGCCAGTAAACACTAGATTTGGGGATATATATGTGATGTGCTTGAAAAAAAGGACAAAAGGAGCTTCAGGAATGTTTTTCATTAGAAACAAAAATCATATGAAACATAAAACATGCGCTCTAATAACAGTAAATTTGAAAGCTGCCACCTACGCACAACGTACACATGATACTTAGTACCATCTAAATTAATCAGACCAGGTCCCAGATCACCTATCCACCTGTGTTGCCCAGATGGCAGTAAGCCAGTACAGCCAGCCCTGTGTCACCCTTTCCCAGCTCACCTGGCGAGCACAGAGGACGTGCTGCAGACAGAGCAGAAGTGACAGGCCCTCCATGTCTTGTGAACTGCAATCCTTGATCAACAGGTCCGCCAGTGGGACTTGCAGTGGGAGCTGACTATTTAGCATGGTGGGAAGTGGCTTAGAGCCCTCCTGCTTCTGCATTCCACTACCATGTTAAAAGCAGTTTGATCTGGCCAGTTGATTTGATCTGTGATTTTTAAGCCCCAATGTGACACTCTGGAATGTTCTCTGGGCCAGGAAGAATTAACCCATAAAATAGCACTTTGTGAATTAAACCTGGCATAAGTTCATCGTGGTTTCCTTCTAGAGGATTAGATCTTTACTATGCAAATTCTGACTGTAGACAGGCAAATGGATATATTGGTATAAATCACACTTCAGCACTTACATTGCTAAGAACAGTAAGATAATATAATACGCCAAGCAGATTTATATTCTGTTGGGTAATCCTCCAGGCTTGCCCTTGCTGAAAAGTCAGACCCAGTTTATGTCAGAAGCAGTCAATAATACAGAAAACTAATACATGGAATTGAGTGAGTGTCTACTGCTTAATTCATGCAGGGCGGAAGGTAGCTTTTCTTTAGTAACCCCTCCTCCCTGAGAAGATGGTGCAATATTTTTGCAGCAGGGGAGTAACAGAAATTTTACATTTTAGAGATACACATTATCTAGCCAAGCAAGCATTATCAAAGCAAAACAAAACAGACGGCAACAAATTTCTGACAAGGCTGGCTTGTGTATGAAACAAGGTGGGGTCCCTCTCTGAACCTTGAATAGAAACATTATTTTTTCCTCCACAAGAAGCCATCATCACTCCTTCACCAAAAGGAAGGTCACACCATCTTTCACAAAAGATTTGCCTGCTCGTAATTACCGCCTGCAGTGTACAGACAAATGCAATCTTTTAAAATGCTAACTGTGTTATACTTGTACCCGAGGGATCCAATGGTACAAATGTAATGTGGCCTAACCAGTTTGTCTTAGCAAGACCTTACAGTGCTGATTTGAAACAGCTGAACTAAATCAACAGTTACCTTGAGCCAGAGGCCTTTGGAGAGCAATTAGAGTCAAAGCTCGGGTTTTGAACCCAATACGCCCTGTCAGTCTCAATGATTTGTGTTTGTTGTACTCAGCCTCATTTCCTGCGTGAAATACGAGGCTGTATAAAGAGGAAAAATTCCCAAGATTAAAAAATATTTGACCTCAGTGCATTTGCGAGCATGAAAGTACATATGTCTAAATGACCATTTTGGTTTGTAGTACAAAGTTCTATTGATGTTGGCAGGCTGAGCTTCCCTGTCTCAAAGCCACATGAATGGTTTCAAGTTTCAGCCAAAAAATGTTTTCCACATGCTTTAGTGTGGGCCAATTTACACAGCAGATTTTGCGGAGACTGTGGCCAAGTGCTTCATAAAGGGCTGCCTTCTTTGGGATCAGGGAAACCACAACAGACACATTGCTAATGCAATCTAATTATCTGCTTGAATATTTTTCCAGATGTATCCAATGTCTAAAAATACTACAATAAAAAAAGTATTATTTGGCTCCTTGGACTGAAACAGTGGCATAAAGAACCTGCTTGTCTACAGGGAAAGTTATAACAATGTAATTCTGCAACTGCCTTTAAATCAATCAGACAAAACCGAACACCCCAAAGGTAGGCCATTTGAAGCCTCCTGTTTGAAATTAGCCTCCCAAAGAAAAACATGAATAAAGGGGTGCTTTTTTGTCAAAAGGCGCATCTCGTTTTTACAAGGTAATTTCCTTCATTTGCAGATCACAATTTGATATTGGGTAGGTTGATCTGATACATAACAAAGCGTCTTTTCACTGAAATGAGACGAAAGGAGAAGACTCTGGGCAGTGGTATGCGGATAGCTGTGTTATGAGTTATTTTTGGGTTTATTATTAAAGTTCACTGTAGGTAGATCAGTTCCAGTTCCAGACAAATGTAAAAAACCAAAGCGGTTTTTTCCCCCACCAAGTCTTCTTAGATTGCCTACTTACTGTCAGTGAGTAGTTTCTTCCTGTTAGTGTGCCTAAAAATCACAAATTGGCATAAGTTATTCAAACAGGAACTGACCATTCAATAGATTTTTCTGTAGCTCTACATCTTGATCAAGGAATATAAATAAAAATACAGATGTCAGAGTTTTCATCAGGAATAACAGCAGTTTGCATAACCTGCAATTCCAGAAACACAGACCTATTTGTTCAAATGCTTTTACTTTTGTGTTTTACAAAGGATTTACATTAATGACTTTCATAAAGGAGATCTGGCAATAACAAGATTTCTTAATCCCTACAAGTATATTTTATTTTAGGATATAATGAAAAGCCATGTTTAATTTTTTGTTTTAATATTCAACTTTTCATCAACCTACCACCTATTGGAAAAACAGCAAAGATCAAGCAGTAACTTACCTTTTCTTTTCTGAGTATTCTCAATCACAACCGCAAAAAACCAGTATGAACAACATCTCTAATTTCCACCAAGAACAGCTAGGATGAGCACTGGTGCCAAGGTAATGTGGCCTTAAACAGGCTGGAGCTGAAGCTGTGGCTGCCGAATCTGAACATAATATGAGAAGAATGCTGAAAACCACATGGGAGATAATGACCAAGCAGAATCTGCTTCGGTATTTTTGGCATTTCAGTGTGGCTCTTAAATTATTTGAGCTATTTCCATGCAATGATGTTTGTCAGATGTGATTTACATGAGGCTGCGGTTATGTGTGTACCCTTAAATACATGCATCAGAGACAGCATTTGCCAGTCTCATGACTTGGCTTATTGGATAAGGAGCGGTAACTGTGGGGTAGAGAGATCAGCCCAAAAACATAACTGCCTAGAGACGTCCCTAGTGGTTTAAATCACTGTTTGCATATTTAAAAAGGAAAACAAACTTCATCACACTGCCTGCCTTCTCTCACCACATTGACTTGCCACAGCTCAGCATGCTTACTTTTATTTTTATACAGCAAATTTATGGCTTTGCAAAACAATTCCAAGAATCTGAGAAATAGCAGAATATGGAATCTATACTTTGCACAAATATTTGCAGTACAATGGCACATTAAATAATATAGAAGAAATTTTACTGGTCATGTATAAGCACATTTGAATCCATCACCTCAATCCAAAGCAATTCAGTGTTGTTGAGTTGTTACTCAGTATTCAAAACATGAATGTTTTAAACAGATTATATAGGCTGCAAATATCTTCAGTCAGCAGATGAAGAATAACTGGTTGAGGAAAAAAGTAAAATCTGTAACTCCCCCTAACTAAAATGAGGTTTCAAAAGTTCTGCTACGGACACACTACCTTCACAGCATATTTTTTAATTAAGTCAGACATATTGTACACCCTAGCACTTTTTGGTCCTTTTTTCCCACACTAGGACCAACATACTAAGGCAAAAAGACAGTTCTGCAAGTAATATATACATGCCCATAGCCAAGCTATACGTGCGGCTTGAATCACGCAGATTCAAGTGTCACGTGCATAAAATGTTGAGAAAGATTCATGTATTTCTTGTTTCTTTCTCTCTTGTGTAAGAATAGCATGCTCATTTAACAGTGTTACAGCTAAGTAAGAAACTTCTTAAGGAGCAGCTCCCCATGATATGTTTCTGTAGTAAGGAGAGACTACAAAAAGCATTTAACTGATGAGTATTCCTCAGTAATTAGAAAATAGGAGCAATGCACAGATTTTGTGAAAAGACTTAACTATCAAGGAAGTGGTAACCAAGATAAAAAGTGTCCCAGTGTCCCAGTCCACTAAGGTCAGATGAGTCTTCATAAACATCAGAAAGATTTGATCATATACAGTATAAGATGAGCTCCCATCCTTCTAACATTTAGCAGACTATCCAAAAGAACAATGTGCCAAGTGACCTTGGCAAATGCCTACTAAACAATGTCATCTTTCTATCACTTTCTAAAGAGATAAATCAACAAGGAGCTCAAGATTGATACGTGCAGTTTAAGTAACACCACACTCTGCTGTATGTACTACATTGGTCTAAAGCACTAACTTTCATCTATTTTCAAAAGTATGCAGGAGTATATTTTACAATTATTCTACGCCAGGCTTGCAACTTTCCAGTAAAATACTGAAAATGCTAAAAGCTAAGCTATGTAAAAAATGTTGTTTTCATTGCTTGGTTAGAGGTCACTGCCGATAACCGCATGTGAAGGGTGCTGTTTCCTGAAATCTGTTGGAAAACAACATATGAAAATTTCTCCCTGGACTGCCTCTGTCAAAATGACCCAGATTTTAAAAACACTGTTATTTTAAGTGTTTAAACTAACCTGGACCATAGTGATACAACAAGGAGAAGGAGTGACTTCACAGATAGTTATGCCAGCATGCCCTGTAGTGAGGTTCATGGGGAGTAACCTCTTAATCTTTCAGTCTGCATCTTCTTCTTCTTTGTTACACGACCTTACATTCTTTTTTCTTCCTTTGATCACTTGTTCTCCTGTTCCCAAAAAACATACCTGCCAGCCTTTCAAAGACAATACAGCTTTGCTGCTGCAAGCCATGGGTGAAATGAGGAATTCTCTCTGACTCTTTCATGAGAGAAGAAAGGGATGGAAAGAGGAAAGGACAACTGGGAGGTCTGAGAAGGCAACAAGGGCATGTGGGAAATCAGTCTGCAGAAACAATGGGGTAACGTCTCTGTGGAAAGTGCATGGCACAACTGGGACCTGTGAGTATTACCATAATGTAAACATTACTATTGTTAATAATGTTGGTAATGATGAAATATCAGCTCCTTTTCAGTATCCTATTTTTTTCTCTAATCTTTTTATTGATATGCCTTTCTTGTTTGGTTTTTTTAGGGGAGAAAGTTGTCTCTCAGCTTCTTGTTATCTTCCCCTCCTTTGACCTTTCCCTTTACCAACTCCTTTCTCTCAGACTGTCTCTGCTCTTTTGCTTTCTCCTATTTCCAGAAGTTACACTCTTACTAAAGGTCAGTGGATTTCTACACAACAGCAAGGAGCCAGCAAGCAAGAGCACAGTAGCGAAGGCCACAAGGGAGTGTGCAGAATGCACAGTTCTGTCCTTATACAGTATTACCAGATGAGGAAATACATTTTCCATGCAACTGATGAAAAATTACTATTGCTTTCTTTGAAGAAAGGAAGATAGGCTGTTAAATAGTTTTTGGGGAGTTAGTTTTTGTTTGTCTCTCTAGGCAAATATTTTTTCCATAAATCCAGATGCAAGCTCTGGGCTGCCTGGTTAATTGCAAATTTTAATGAAATTGAAAAGTTCCCATAAAGCACAATACCAGGAAGAGTTATGTCAGTACCACTGGGTATTAGATACTGCTGTGGGAAACCATTTACCTTTGTTCCTTTCCACAAAGAGCAACCCATAAACAACAATTATCATATTCAAGTATGGGTTTGGTTTTGAACACGAAAAAAAAAAGGTGCTTTGGGAAATCAAGAAAAATAGAGAATAATTCCAAACAAAGTTGCAAAAACTTACATAGGACATAAAGTCAGCGAGTCTGTTAAGTTTTCACACTAATTTTCCTGGAGCTGCAAATGTTTCACCTTATGCTGCTATTTTTGTGGGTCCCACTGAACATAATACCTTAGCCCATAATACAAGTGCTTGCAAACAAATGGAGAACACCTAAGAGCAAACATTGTGTTAAATATCCCCATGCTGATATCTTGTAGAATTTCCTTTCAGACAATAGGCTGTCAGCCTCTTATTAGAAGAAGATTTGACATGATTCACAGAGTTCTGGAAAACCTGTCAAAGAGAAAATGAACACTTTATAGCACAACAGAGAAAGGCAGAAAGATCTTCAGACTCTTCAAGCTCTTTCTGAGGTAGCACTTGCTGACACAGACACTCACTTTCCATCTATACACACATACTTGCAACAAGCACTATAGAAGGGTTTGACCTTTGTCAGGCTTTTTTTTTCCCCTCCCCCCATTCAAAGAAAGCTAGTCAAAGAAAGTAATATATTGTGTTTTGTGTCACAAGGAATTCATAGTGTTAGTACATAATAATATTTGGAACTCGCTTGCTCTGGAGAAAGTTACCAAGTTCACAGCATTTACTTGCATCTTAGCAGAGTACATCTGTCATTTCATTCAAAAGCAGGCCTATGGGTAATCATTTAATCAAAACCACTGCTGTGATTGCTACTCATACAGAAAATTACAAAGCAGCAGCAGCTTCAAAGCCAGGATTACAAAGATTAAATAGGAGCTGCTTTTTGCTAAGTGTTGGGTAAGAATAAATTACAGTGTCCTTAAATTTGAAGGAAATTAGAGAAGGAGAATTATTCATTTGGCCTTACCAGTATTTCCTAATTTTCATTTCCTCTCTTCGTACTTACTGTAAATTACAAAATTGAGAATTCATGAAAGACCGCTTAGTGAGAAAGAGAGAGAGAGAAAGTCTAATTTTAATACATGGTCATATAAGAAGACACTAACTTTACAACTTTTCTTTGAGTAATGAAGATGTTTTATTTTAATGTTAATTTTTTTTTAAACACTAAAAAGACACTCTCCCCATCATTCTTACAGTGCACCCTAAGGACTGAAGTTTGAAAAAGTACAAGTTTAAGTACTTTATTCTTAAAAGATAAGCACTCTACACAGTACATAGATACATACTGGCTCCAGGTGTAGGAGGACAGGAAGGTAAGAAACTGGGCAGACTGAACTCCTGACTCATACACATGTTTATAGGGAAGTAAAGAAAATCTGAAAAGAACTGCAAGCAATTTTTTTCATTTCAACCAACTAAGAATTTGGTCTAATGTCACATTTGGTTTGAAACAGCACACTTTAATACAATTAATACAACACCTATTTACCAAAATAACGGGCCTCATATTGATAAAGATACTTCTATTTATATTCTCTCTCGAAGTAATGTGTATTACCAAGTGTTCTTAATCATTTTACAGTCATGACATTCCAGTGACCTCCCAAATACAGTGCCCAAAGTTTAGCAATGCAAAGACAGGGAAGAGATGGGTTACTGAGCCGACAGAAAAGCATCACACCTGAGGGGTAACAGCACAGAGATGGAAGAGGAGGATACTGCTGCACTACAGAGATATTTTTTCAGCCAACTACTTTTCATATTTAGGCTCCTTCTCCCAAAAGTCTGTTATATCTGGCTACATGTAGCTCCTATTCGAGGGCTGGCTGAAACCGCTGTGATTGCAAAATTTTTATGTTAAAGCTAACACGAGTATGTAGCAGAACATCTAGGCTGGGTCTAAACATAAGTTCAA
>NW_009233993.1:611-3870 GCF_000690835.1 Fulmarus glacialis | reverse complement strand
TCCCTACATCTTATTTTTATTATCTTACTGAAATAATTTAAAGAGACAGAATTAAGAAAAGAAAAAATCTATCAAGAAGCAGTGCTAAAGACAAAATGTGTGACAGAGAATGTTACTAAGGCTTACTTTACACAAAAGACGTACGCAGGTGTATTTGTTGCTAAACCCAACGCAATATAGATAAACAGCAGAGAGACTATTGCAGTTTCAGGAACTAGAAAAAATTAAACTAGCAACAGCACTTTCATGCCTCAACAACTATTTCCATGCTTGAACTTCTATTGATAGTAAAATACTGAAGAAAAAAAACCCAACACAACAGTTTTGTAGTCTTAATATTCCTTATTCTATCAGCTACAATTCCTTAAGGGTAAACCCGTTCCTGTGGCCTAAAATGATCTTGAACCTTATTTCGTATAGAGACTGTACAGTCAGAGTGCTCTGTGCATTTCAGTAAATCCTAATTTCCTTACTCATCTTATGTATCCAATTCTCAGAAACTAATTTCTAGTCTAAGTGGAATGTGACTTGCATCACGACAATGAAATATTCATTCAGTGTGCTCTACTTCAATACCCGCTAATTTCAGAGTAAGGTTTTTGCTTTAAATTCATGATTACATTTTCTTGTAACACACAAGTTCAAGTATGACTAGCTCAGGATTACACTAAAGTAGGAAACCAGTGAATTTGCCTTTATCCTAAAACCCCGTAAGGAGGCTTCAACATCAAAAGAAATGCCTAAGTTGATTTGATGCTTGTCATCAACATTTCTCCACAGGATCAAACTAATTTTAGGTGGGTTAAATAATACTGACCTCTTATACTTTTTAATCTTTTTGATTTTCCTCCTACACATTAAGGAATTTACATATAAAGTAACATAAAATATGCCTGTATGTAAGTCCATTTGTATTCTTAATTTTTAATAGCCAAGGGGAAACAGAAGTGCCATAAAATAAGCCACTGGTGCTAGGTTGGTTTTTTTTTTTACGGTGGCTGTTTTGAGCACACAAAAAATGGGGTTAAAAGTAATTTACATCTAGAATTCTTATTTTTAAATGCTTATGAATTTTCAGCTATAGAATCTTCTCAAACTTGTTTAATACTCAGGTTGTAAGCAATTGCTGCTTTATTGTTCCCTTACCTCAATATAAAAGCATCAATTTAGATGATGTTATATTGACATAATATGAAATAACACAATGGTGACCGTGGTGCAACATACTTATCAATATTAAGTAACCAGTCAAGCACATCAAGAGGTGTTCTTTCTATATACATTACCTATTTTGTGTACTTAACATATTTCATAATATGTTGAGTATACAAAGATATGCCAAGGTACTATTTACATATCAACTTGATTAACCTTTAATAGACACGGCATTCAACATTTCGCTTTTTTATAACAGCATTTCTGGGCTAGCTAGTAAGGGAAGAATTTAAAACTTTGGGCATGTGAAGTACTAGCCCCACTTTTAAACGTCTGGAAATAGGTCCACTAACAACAGTGCCTGAAGAGGTGTAAACAGGTTCCTTTGCACTCTCCATCATTACAGCAGCAATCTACTCAACTCAGCACTGCGACACCAACAGCCTCTTAATTTCCAACATCCCTGAATGGACAACCACCAGTGCACGCTAAAAGCTGCTATCCTCCCTTCAATCAAATGGGTTTCTACAACTACATGAGCCACCAAAGGTCACACCACAGTTTAAGTAGCCACCTTCTACTTGTCCCGCCTCCTAACAGCAACAGTTCTGCCCTGGGTTAAAGCCACTGCTGGGAAAAGGCGAAAGTAGGACGTGCCACCACTCACTCACTCTCAGCACTATCTAAACAGCCATTACTTCTTACATATGGGAGGAGGCAGAAAGTTAGACCACAGACTATAGATCCTCTCCATTCTCTGCAACATATCCCCAAGAGTTTTATCTTCTCTAATATCTGACTTGTAAGGATACTACACTTCCAGAAGGCCAAAGATTCACAAAAGTAGACGCTGTTGGATACAGCTTAGGTAACACTTCAGTAACAATCAGGGGCCCAACTCAAATGCCTCTATGCAAATGCACCTAGCATGGGGAATAAATAAGAGGAGTTAGAGACGCATGCACGCCTGCAGGGTTATGATCTTATTGGCATCATAGAGATGTGGTGGGATGGCTCCTGTGACTGGAGTGTTGGGATAGAGGCATACAGACTTTTTAGGAAGGACAGGCAGGGGAGAAGAGGAGAGGGTGTCGCACTCTACGTCAATGACCAGCTGGAGTGCATGGGGCTCTGCCTGGGGATGGATGAGGAGCTGACCGAGAGCTTATGGGTGAGGATTAAAGGGAGGGCAGGGACATTACGGTGGAGGTCTGCTACAGGCCACCTGACCAGGAAGACTGAGTGGATGAGGCCGTCTATAGACAGATAGGAGCAGCCTCACGTTTGCAAGCCCTGGCCCTCATGGGGGACTTCAACCACCTCGATATCTCTTGGAGGGACAACACGGCAGAGCATAAGCAATCTGGGAGGTTCCTGGAATGCGTCCATGATAAGTTCCTTCTCCAAGTGGTAGAGGAGCCAACAAGGAGAGGTGCTGTGGTCCTTTTTCTTTCCAACAAGGAGGAACTGGTGGGGAATGTGAAGCTCAAGGGCAGCCTTGGCTGCAGTGACCTTGAAATGATGAAGTTCAAGATCCCTAGGGCACTGAGGAGGTCGCACAGCAAGCTCACCACCCTGGACTTCAGGAGAGCAGACTTCAGGCTCTTTAGGGATCTGCTTGGTAGAGTGTCATGGGACAAAGCCCTGGAGGGAAGAGGGGCCCAAGAAAGCTGGTTAATATTCAAGCAAGCGCAGGAGCGATACATGCCAGCAAAGAAGAAGTCGGGCAAAACCACCAGGAGGCCTGTATGGATGAACAAGGAGCTCCTGGACAAACTCAAATACAAAAAGGAAGCCTACAGAGGTTGAAAGCAAGGACAGGTAGCCTGGAAGGAATACAGAGATATACAGAGCAGGGAGAACAGGTTAGGAAAGCTAAAGCCCTGATAGAATTAAATCTGTCCAGGGACATCAAGGGCAAGAAAATCTTCTATAGGTACATCGGTGATAAAAGGAAGGCTAGGGAAAATGTGGGCCCTCTCTAGAAGGAAACAAAGACCTGGTTACCCGGGATACGGAGAAGGCAGAGGTACTCAATGACTTTTTTGCCTCAGTCTTCACTGGCAAGTGCTCAAGCCTCACTGCCCAAGCTGCAGAAGGCAAA
>NW_009233993.1:0-544 GCF_000690835.1 Fulmarus glacialis | reverse complement strand
GTACACAAGCCAATGGAACCCAATGAGACCCATCCAGGGGTCCTGGAGGAACTGGCGGATGAAGTTGCTAAGCCACTGTCCACCGTATTTGAGAAGTCGTCACAGTTCGATAAAGTTCCCACTCACTGGAAAAAGGGAAACATAACTCCATTTTTAAAAAGGGAAAAAAGGAAGACCTGGGAAACTACAGGCCAGTCAGTGTCACCTCTGTGACTGGGAAAATCATGGAACAGATCCTCCTGGAAGCGATGCTAAGGCACATGGAGCACAGGGACGTGATTCGAGACAGCCAGCATGACTTCATCAAGGGCAAGTCCTGCCTGACCAACCTAGTGGCCTTCTACGATGAAGTGACTACATCAGTGGACATGGGAAGAGCTACAGATGTTGTCTATCTGGACCTCTGTAAGGCCTGTGACATGGTTCCCCACAACATCCTTCTCTCTAAACTGGAGAGGTATGGATTTGATGGGTGGACTGTCCTGTGGGTGAGGAATTGTTTGGATGGGTTGTTTGCATCCAGAGGGTAGAGGTCAATGGCTCA
>NW_009233992.1:0-15676 GCF_000690835.1 Fulmarus glacialis | reverse complement strand
CCCCCCGAAGATTTTAGTGCATTTGGGAGAAACGTTCTACTTTTCTTACAGTTTAGAGGCAGAGGTTTTGGTGCTGGGTTTTCGTGGTTTTATTGGAGGAGGTTGACTTTCTGCAGTGATTACACTTCTTTGTAGGTACATGTGCAGGTAAGATTTGTTACAAAATATTATAGATTTTTTTTTTTTTTTTTTTTTTTAAATACCAAAAGGTGAGAAGAAAGAAGGAGAGCTGGATTGAGGAGGATGCACTTATGTGTTTGAAAGTCCTAAAACCTTCTATGGTTCAGGCACCATAAACTCACTCTTCCAAAATAAATACAGAGCTGATATGCTTAAAATTTTCAAATAGACAAGGTTACATTAGTGGTTCAATAATTTTTGTTGTTGTTGTTTGGCTTTTACCATTTGTTACAATGGGAGTATTAAAAAGTCTCTATAGCTTTGAAAAGATGTTTCTGTTATGAGATATGTTCCATTATGAAATATATGAAACTGTAATTCTTATATTCTGCATGATATATTCAGATAAGTCTTCCAGGCATTTTTCAGGAACATGTAGAATTAATATAGATAAGTCACCTTGTATCACTTTTTATTAATTACTCAACAACTGTACCCTCTGTTTTAGTTTTCTTTTTTAATAAAGACCAGATTAACATGAAGGTTGATAGGCATGAATTGCAACTTCTGCAAACCTCACTTCTGAAACCTGCCTTGAACTATGAATTTAGACAAAGTGTTATTGTAGTCAACACTGATAAAAGCCTGTAGTTTGGTGCAGAAAACACTGAAAAAACTGTGCAAAACAGTAAAACAAACAGGTATAAGTACTCCTAATTTTTCTTTTCCTCTTCAGTATCCAATGTATAAAGATGGTAAACTGTGAAAAAGGCTTGCTGTTTTAAAGGATAAAGTGTAACTATATTGGAATTATTCAAATTTTCAACATTTGCTCCCTGGATCCTGCCTAAGGGGTCTATATTTTTTTCCTTACCCATCTGGGATATTCTGACATTACCTCACTAAATGCCCATGAGATCAATAGACTTAATTAGAAAATAAATAGACTGTTAATTGACAATCTGATTTGGAATTCCAATAAAAAAGTTAAGACTGCAGTAAAATCATATCCTTCAAAAAGTAAAAGTCATAAAATTTTAATTTTTTCAATATTGATAAAAATTCTAATTTTTTTCAAATTAAGATTTTTTTTTTTTTGTCAGTGAGTCAGTACTAAAAAGGACACAATAAAAATGCAAATCCAACCAAACCCACACTTTATACAGATGATATATTTTAAAATTATAAACACAGCACATATGGCAGTTCCACACTTTTTATCTTTCTTGTTTCACAATACTTTTGATTAAAAAAATACAGCTAGACAGTAAGAAAATCAGTCTTTAAGCTATGAGATTACAAAGTCCAATCAAAGTCCGAAGTAGACTGAAAGTTTCTTATTACCATAAATTTTATTGAAAAAAGTCCAATGCACGTATCTTTACTTTGCCGCCAAAGTCCTCCTACTGAAGGTATAGCTGTGAAGGGCTGCACACAGTACTAGAAATGACGTGATAAAAAATGTCCAAGTAATTTCAATCAAATTACCTGCATTGAGACAAGTGGAAGTGAAATTACCTGAAAAACACAACACCTGAAAAACACAATTAATTGAATTTAACTTGCTGATTAACTCTTCAGAGCTCTTAGTTACAGGGAGGCAGCAGCAGAGTTTGAGTTTGAGGAAAGATTTCTCTGAAGAGAAATTACATGCTCTGGGGCAGGAAGAGGATGCAAGGTGATTTATCAATAACAGACTGGCTATCACATTGAATAGACAGTTCGTTGTGCCAGAGAAAGTACATATCACATATGAAACTCATTTATTTAGACCTTCACCATCACAAGCATTCAGTTTCTAGTGAATTATAACAACAAATGCTACATTTCTCCTAAATTAAACTAATTTTTTTTATCAGTTCTGAGCTGCCTGTTGTTGATTTGATCTTTGTAAAATCCATAGCTGGTTTGTGGTCTAGCCAGCAAGAAGAGAGGTGGCGGATGGGTGTAATCCTCCATTATTAATAAGTCAAAGGATTTATCTCTAGATCTCTCATAAAACCTTGTCGTACGAAACAGCATTACAAGAAGCAACAGGAATCTTGCACAAACTACAGCTGATCCACTGACGATGTTTGACCTGTTGTTTCTATAATTCAGTGTGTTGTCACCTGTGAATCCATACCTGAGAGTGGCTGAACCTCTCAGTGTGTTCTGTGCAGTACCTGGCTGAGTGCTGGTATCAGAAAGGTTTGTAGTGATGCTGCGTTAGAGTAAGTATTTTCATTACTTGAAGCTGAAAGGAAAAAAACTAATTAATTAAAACTTTGTTGAGTATCTTCTACAAATGAATTAAAAAAACCCCAAACAAACAAAACCCTCACGTGGTGAGTTGACCCTGACCAGCAGCCCAGTTGCTGGCTCACTCCCTCCTCAGTGGGGTGAGAGGGAGAATCAGAAGAGCAAAAGCTGAAAACTCGTGGGTTGAGATAAAGACAGTTTAATAGGTAAAGCAAAAGCTGCACACACAAGCAAAGCAAAGTAAGGAATTCATTCACTACTTCCTATTGTCAGGCAGAGGTTTCACCACCTCCTGGAAAGCAGGGCTCCATCATGCGTAACAGCTACCTGGGAAGACAAACACCATAACCATGAACATCCCTCCTTTCTTCTCCTTTCCTGCAGCTTTTATTGCTGAGCACAACTTCATATGGTAAGGCATATCCCTTTGATCATCTCAGGTCAGCTGTCCTGGCTGTGTCCCCTCCCAGCTTCTTGTGCACCTCAAGCCTTCTCACTAGGGTGACAAAGTGAGTCAGATATTGGGACACCCATAACAAAGTAGAGGGGGAAGCAGATTGCTTCTAAAGCAAGGAACCTCAAACTTCAGCTTAGCAGAGGTGGTGAAATAACTGTTGTATCCCCTTTGTGATTTTCATCACAATGGATATAAATGAGTGCCGCTGACACTAACCATGGTGCCACAGGTGCTTCATGATACTGTGATGCTCTTCTACAGACTGGCAGACTCTTCTACAGAAAGGATCCCAAAGAGTGTTCTTTAAATCATCTGTATTTGATACACACTGAAATTATCAGTTTCTCCCTTCCTGGAGTTCTTTGAAGATTGCCTATCCACCAAGTACAAAACTACCATATACAATGAAAATATCTGATAAAAAATATTCTGTGTGGAACTGGATAAGAGACCTCAACCAGAACAAACTTTTTTTTTTTTTTAAATTAATAGTCTATTACAGAAGTAAAACAATATCTTCCGTTTCCACCTATCGTGCAGCAGGAAATGGGGAGGAACATATTTCAAAAAGTGCCTATGCCAAAATCCTGGCAGACAGAGTACAGCGCAAACTTGTGATGTTATGAATCATTTATCACCATAGGTAGAATCAGCAGAGGAAACAATACATTAATGAGTAACAGCTCAAATTCTAGAATCAGGTCCTTAGCTTTGTGTTTGGTGATGCTCCAGACAGCAGCATGTGGCTTTCTAAATCTGAGTCTATGCTCAGTTCTAAGGTTTGCTGTAAATTTTGGACTCAATGATCTTAGAGGTCTTTTCCAACCTTAAAGATTCTATGATTCTAAATCCTATCTACTATGTACAGCATTACAGAACAGAGCCGTAAATTACCATACTCTCTCATCTTAGAACTTTAAGATTTACAGACAAGAGAAATGCATTTTAGGTGCATTTCCTAAACCCTTTTCTGAACAAGGAAAGTTCTTCATGGATCAGACCCGAAGTACCACATTAGCACCTTTATTAAAGGCTTGGTTCATTAGTGCTTACAAATCATCAGTAACTTGGATGAGCCTGACCAGTGCAATAGTGTAACAGAGCTTTGCTAGTTTACCTGGAGTATCTGACCTATATCTATTTCAGAGACCACTACTCAAGAGACTATCCAATCAAATAAAACTGCTTTAACATGTACTGTGTCTTTTAGTCCAAGGAAATTAATGGGATCACTTGGAGCTGAAATATCTGAAAGATAATGAAACTGTATTTTTCAAGTCAATAGGTTTATGATTTCACTATCCTGCAGAAGCATCAGAGGCAGCAAAGACAGGCTTGCCTGACTGAACAAGTGAGCTCCTGAGTCAACTATCCAACGACTGATTGTGGGCACAGACAAAGCAGTAATGACAGAAAGCCAATCTCCTAACAATCCCTTTGTAGCTGCAGAACATTGTGCAAATATTTAGGAAAAAAAATGACAAAATCATATTAAGGATAATAAATATGCTTTCATTCCACTTCACAGTTGATAAATTATTAACAGCTTAACTTTTCCAGACGATGTGCCTGTGCAGGGAAGCTTCACTAGTTTTCAAGACTCTGTAGACTCACTTCCTGGCAGAGGCCTCCAGTTGCCATCCCCTGGTGCCCGAGAACCATAACTCAACAGGATAACTGTCACAGCAGAGGACTAAAGGACACTTCAAAATATGTCATTAATTAATGAGTCCATGTGTGGCGCAGTAAAAGCACTCTGTGCAGTGACTGGAAGAAGAATTTATCTTTTTTTCAATGGAGCCTTTTGCTCAATCGAGTTGCAAGGGAATTAAGTATTCAGGCCAACTAGACTCCTGTGTGGACCCTAAAGACTATTATATGTTTCAAATATATAACTTATAAGGTCAGAGCAAAGGCATTAATCATGTGGGTAGAAGATTATCTTCCACTAATCTCCACAGCTAGTAACCGTCCATTTGAAACAGCTGATGTTTTTATTCACCAGCAAAATATTAGAAGACGTAGAAGATGTCCACAAAACAGTAAATATACTGGAGGTTAGATATTAAAAATTTCTACTTCGCTTTCTTTGGATTTAAAAGCCTTCATTTATATTATCAGAAAGCACTGCTGATCGCAAATGCAATGATAAGAGAGGGGTAAGAAGACAAAGTTTAATGCTCCTAGAAATTGTTTGCCACAGATAATACAGCAGCTTTCTTTTCAATGTGCAGCACTACGAAGGTTGACAAATGATAACCATGTTTCTTTCTGACACTCATGCTGACATCAGTTACAAAAAAAATAATGTAAAATAATTTGCAGAATCATAGTGTAATGAATCTTACACCATTTCAGCATAAAATAAATTTGAAAGAGATTTTTGGTTTGGTATCAATTAAGCCCCTACTGGGTTTTGTGTTTTGTTCTTTTTTTTTTTTTTTTTTACATGCAGTTTTACTTCTTGTGTAATTTCCTAAGATAAACAGTACAATTATTGTATTTTTATGAAAGAAATCTTCTTATGATAATCTTCCCTGTTCAACATTTCAACTTCTTAGTTTTTACAGCTATGTATGGCCTTTGGAAGAAATGCCAAATGATTTTCACTAATGCGATTTCACCTTCAAAATCAAACTGTTAGGTCAGATTATGTGGAGACAGACAGCTGGGTGTCAACAATGTGCTAAATACTCTACAATCCAGTCTCCTAATTGATCTTCTCCAGCAGCCCACCTTTTAAATAAGGCAATAGGCTAGATAGAGCCATAAAGAATATTGCTAGATAATATCTTTTGGGAGAAAGGCTAACTGCTTGCAATTTATTCTTTGCAACCACTTGAGAATAAAGCTAACCAAAATCAAGTATAGTAACACACTAACTGTGAAAAAAATACCACACTTATTGATAGATAAGTGAGATAAACGTAATTTCTAGTCTTCATAGAGAATATACTTCAAGATGAGCATTTGCCGATGCAATCAGCGCAGGCAGCATGTCATATCTATCAATATTTAGGTAACTAAGGTTACAAAAACATGAAATTAAGATGTTTATTTCTGAGAGATGGCAATGCAACTACAGGCAGTGCAACCTTAGTCAAAAAGGGTTATACGCATCACAGAGATAGACTTTCTTTTTTATGTGTTTGACTTCTGTAAGCAGTGCTTCACCACTTCTGTCTTGCCCTATCACTTCTGCCTGCAAAGACAAAACAATCTCAGGTTCTATAAGTGCATCTATTGATGCACTTTATTGATTTATGGAAATCTGAATATGGAGATGTTAGAAAGAAAAATGTGGTAAAGAGATAAAAAATGTAATCACTACTCATCAGATTCTTTTCAGTTTTAAATTACAACAAAATGTATGGAAATCATTAAACACTAAGTATTTCTCACAAATATCATTAATAAGGTAAATTATATTCTTTCTTCAGCTTCTTCAAAATCTATAACTTGCCAAACAGCATTGGTTAATTATATTATCTGAAAAGTGTCAGAGAAAGTTAAAAATATTAAATCAAAAAAAAAAGAGAAAAAAATGACCAAAATTTGTGGTTTGACCAGCATCAGGTCTTAAACGTTCTTTTTTCCATGCAGATTAAAAAGAAAAAATAAATCTAAACTTTATCAATAGTAGCTCTTATTTGAATAAGCAACACATTCAAAACCATATATATTTATTTTATTTCATTCATTTCCTTTCTGGAATTGCTGTTGCTTCCTCTTGTAATATCATGTCTGCCTCTCACAAAATCAGTTCCATGTGTTTTGAAGAAGTTATTTCTTTAGTTAATCAAACTCTATGGCTTCATTAAAAGTGAAGATGTGAGGATGTGAGGGATGTGAGGATGTGAGGATTTACTCCTGTTAAATTGCTGTAACTAAGCTAAAAAAAAATTGTGTTCAGCCTTGATTTTTTGACAGTTGGATTACTTGTTATAAAGAAGATATCAAATAAGTAGAAAGACTGATATTCACTGTCACTAAGACTTCTTCTAATTAAAGGCATGATAATTTATTTTTGCCAAAAATAGATTTGTATAAGTGAAGTGAAACCATCAATCTTCACTGAATAACTAAATGTAGACTTAAATTACTAGTGACCATAAAATACCAAAAATATGAAAAGTCATTCAAAGAAAAGTGATTAAAACTTTTATTTTTCCTAATACAAACACATACAGAACAAAATTATTAATATGATGATAAATGTGATTACCTTCTATGACTATGATTAGAACAAGAATACAATATACAATCTTAAGCAGATGCCTAAATACTTATTGGGCTAAAACATAACAACTGAACATGTAAACAAAGATGTAAGGTTGACCTGCATTTCTGGCCATCCTTCTAGGCTATGGAGCGTAATAACAGTTGCTAAAAACAGGTACTATATCAAACTATAGTCCCTTCTTATCCATCCATGCTGGAACTTACATCATCTCAGCATAAAATAAATTTGAAAAAGACTTTGACACAGTATCAATCAAAATCAGTGGAGAAAATACCATGTAAATATTTTAATTACTTAAGAAATGCCTTATAAGTGTAGAATGCAGAACATGGCTGATTATTCTCTCCTTTTATCTTCCTATGGCACATTATAATTGAAGCTTTGGGGGTTTATTACAAATTTTATGTTCATTATAGGTTACCAGGAAATGTTTTGCAATCTGCAGTATGTAATAGAGATGTTCTGTAGATTTTTTGAAAGTACATGTAAACTGTATAGTTTCCAGCCATTGAAAGGGACTGAAGTGTTCCTTTTCCCTTCTATGTTTCTAAATATTCATATTATTTTTATCAAGATAGGCAAGCTTGCATACAAGAGTTCAAAATCTCATATCCAATCATTCTAGGACTCTGTTTCATAGAAATATTTCTGCTATCTCATCTCCACATCCTTCGCTTGATGCAATTGTTTATCCAGTCATGAACCGAAAATTAATTTTTTTCTAAATGGTCAAAGATGTAAATTGGACTGTACTTTGATTAATTAAGTGGAAAATACTAGTGTCATACATTTTCATTCTGATGTAAACTCCTATGAGGTTCAATGAATGTAGACTGCAGGCTAGAGGGAATATCAATGGACTTGCAGTAGTTATGGTGGTGGGTCAGCAGAGCAAAAACACAAACCAAACAAAACCCAATATTCCACCACAACCAAAGGAAGTAAAATAGGAAACAAAAGCACCACTCTTCATAAAGCCCCACAGTTGACCAGTTGCAATTTTATTATTCATTTGTCTGATGCCATCAGATGGAGAACATAAGTAAAGTTTGTCAGAATTTCAAGCAATCTGAACATTAAATTTGTAAAGGCTCTGTAAATTTCTTTGAATACACTGCAAACAGTGAATACACATAATTCAAAATCATAATTGAAGAAATAATAGAATCTCCTCACCTACAGGAGGTACTTCACTTGTACACAGGCTGCATGCGTTTTTCAGTGTGATGAATTATTTTAATGGCTTTTGGCAAATTAAGATGCACTCTTTCATTGAATGAGTTAGCTACAGCAGATTGGCTGAAAACGGCAGCAGATGAGACAATGATAACTAAGAAATTAGGCATATGAGAAAGGTTCTTTAAAAATTCCCCTGTAACCACTTTGTGTCACAGCAGCCTTTCTTGTCAATGTGAGCTTTATTAATCAACACAGACACAGAGAAACATCCTTAATAAATGAAGAGTGTGGAAACTACCTGTTCCTCCAGAGCTGTACAGGATTGTTAGAAGGTAAAGGAAGAATAAAATCTATACTTTTTATTTTAAATGAGAGCAGACATACTGTATTTCTACTGTATTTCAACACTTAAGCATGGTTAGGAGTCATCTTACTGACATCTCAACAGTCTGTTTTCTTAGTGCTTCTTCCTTGTTCTACCTAAAATTTGTCTGGAAATGGTAACTGAAATGAAGAGGCATTCTGAAGTTCTTGCATGTCAAAACATCCTCTGTTCTTGTTATGAGCTAACAAGAGGAATTTCAGATGCATTGATCAATGGGGTTCTTTCAGACAAGATGGAGTAAGGTCATAGAAGGAGAAGAAAGGACGTGGATCCTGTGGAAGCTACTTAACATTACTAATCACAATGTAGAATGGAAAGAAATAAAATAGGACTATCTATTTGACCTTCCACTGCTCATTGTCTCCCCATCTCTGGTGACATATGTTTAAATATTTTCTCTATATATAATATATATGCACACACACATTTTCTCTCTAACATCAGGAAGTTCTTAGAGGAAGAATATTTATCATAGTAAGACATTTAAGGAGCTTAAGTAAATTAGTTTGTTGAAGAGAATGTTAAATGAATCAAACATTCTCTAATTGCGTACATAGAAAAATACGAGTTAGACAAAATAATTTCTATGGATAATATATGAAAGCTGATGCTGGTACAATAATTCCACTTTTTGTTAATAAGAAAATTAACCACAGGAACAGCATACCAAGGTGAATTTCCCTTCATGAGACGTCTTTAAGCCATGACTGGATATCTCACTTTAAAGCATTCACACCTAATTTATCCACAGCATGAAGTTCAGCTTTTGCACTGCAAGAATTCTGATTGGTTAAATCAGCTCCTAAAATGTAGGAATCCATCAAATAACCTGAGTACATGAAAACACGCCATCCCAGGGAAAAAAAACCTTTCAAGACCCAAATCTGAATTCACTGTACAGTCACAGGGTACAACATTATCTAACACAGGCATACTTTGGGACAGCATAAGAAATGAATTGTCACAGACACCTATATTACCGCTCTACCATTTTTTTTTTTCACACAAAGTTGGCCTCATGTACGTGTGTATGGTAGAGAAAGAGCCAAGCGGATGGTGTCTTTGAGCAGAGAATATTTACCCTGAAATGTCTCTGACTGGGTGGCATTAGGGTGCCCCAGGAGTCATTGTGGGAGTGACACCAGAAGAGTGGACTACAGTTTACGAGTGAGGTGAGTCTGCACTGCCATCTGCGTGCTGAGTCTGCTGCTCGTGGGGTGATGGTAGATCTCCCAGCTCACAACTGGAATGAATGGTCAGTTCTCTGAATGTTATTTGTTTTAAAACAGCTAATCATTCACCGATCTTAGGATACACTACCAAGCTTTTTTATAATAATGTTGATTAAAACTTTTATATTTCCTAACAAAAGCTGAGATACTGCCTTTCTCTAGGCAGCTTCTAATCACCAGGGTTTGATGCCTAATATAATAATCATCTGTGTAATACTTGCTTGTGCTACCACCACCCACTCTCTTTCTGTTAGAGGAGGATATGGTGCCTGTCAGACTGCAATAGAAGTCTTCCTGAGTCTTTGTACTCTGAGAGACTCTGAGTGCCAGTTTTGAACAACTTGAGTGAAGAGAACAAACACCCACTAATACAGACCTTGTTTAGACGAAGGCTGCTTAGACCTGTCATTTGACTTGGGTGCTGCTAACATCTGTTAGTATTTAATGGTTATTCTAGTTTTTGTCACAGTCTGTGATGGAAAGAATAGAAAGGTGATACTTAATGCCTCATCATCTTCCCAAAAGATATCTGCAAGACCCTGTGTCTGCAAGGAATAAAAGACTGTTTCATTATTTTTGAAACTCTTGTAGTGTTACAGCAAAAGAAAAAAAAGTAGTAATGAATATCCCCCAGCTGTGGTAGTATCACTACTCTTCACATGCACATACAGTCTCCCATGAGCTCAGCTTGGCAATTCTGCTTTTCAGATGTAAATGCTACTGTCATCTCACTGTTATAGTTACAGAAGCCAGGCATTTGAGTCAAGTCTGGTCAGAGACCGGAGAGAAGACTGGGTGAGCAAGAGGTAAAATGCTAAATCCCGCAGCTTGCTTTTCTGCAGCAAAACCAGAAGGCTGAGCATAATCATTTAGCAGGTCAAATTACAAGCAGGCCTGCTTGGTTATGGACCAGTCAGAGGAGCCTTGTTTAAATCATTTGGGGGCAGTGAAGTAGGTGACACAGCACTCACGGAGCTGCTTAGCCACAGCAAAGCCTCTTAGTGTTAACATTAAATCACTTGCAGTGTGTTTCATGGGGAGGCTGAGAATTGCCCTGCTGCTCAGTGACTTAGAATGCTAATGGATTCTTGGGAGCTGATTTCCAGTGCAGACCTGCTACCAGCCTGCTGAAAAGTTGCTCTAAAATTTGTTTTCTGCACAGCTAGAGGAGAGTGAATATACTGGGCTACATGTGTAATATTTATCACATAACAAGCTGATGTGCTGAGTCACAGAGCCCTGTTATAAATCACGTTTATCATGCACCTCTGCCCTACCTGCCTTTGCCCTGTAATTCCTTTCCACAGAATCTGTTCTCGCATCCTAAATCTCAAAGCAGCAGAGACAAAAGGTACAAGGGACTTTCAGCTTGCCAGTGGAACAGGAGTACGCAGAAAGTCCTTCCATGTTCAGCAAATTCCTTATGAACCATGGAAAACTATCTCAATCCTGTCTACTGGTATTTCAAATATATCCAATTAAAATTTTCTGCTATGATTTCCATAAAAAGGACTCTCAGGATAACCTTTTCAAAGGTGCCTAAGTCACACAAGTCCATCTCCAGATTTTTGTGAATAATAACTATTGATATCTGAGTATGGACTGATGCACCTAATGCTTCTAATTTAACTAAACATTAACGACATTAGGCAACAGGATTCTAATGACACACTGATGCAGTGCAAGATCTAAAATGTGAAAAGCTCTTTGAATGTGGTTGTGTGGTAGGATTTTTTAATGCAGTATGGAAATGTGCTAGTTAGGAACAAAGATATGTCTCTGTTCAACACTGATGCCTGCCTTGTAGAAGTACCAGAACTCTCCAGAGTATCTCTGTCACTGAGTTACCTTGTGCTATACAAATGGGTTTAAGTTGCTTAAGCTCTTTTGTAAAGGTCAAGCATTAAACCTTATGCATAAAGGAGTTACAAAGAAACTAAATTATATTCGGCAAATGTTGTGGGATGTAGTGAGCCATAGTGTAAACAGTAAGGAGGTTTTGACGCAGGTTTGAATGATTTGAAAAAATTATTTATGGCTTGGAAACAATCCAACCATCCTTACTTTATGCCAAAAAAACCTCAGGGCTACTTTTTGTTAGCACCTTTACTCAAAATCACCACATTGTCACTTTGTATTGCCGCCTTATATTTCAAGCTAAGTAACAGCCTCAGAGCCCAGTTGGTCTTAGCCACCAACTGCGAGAAGAGGACATGGGTCGTGACTTTCCCAGCACAAGGACAGGAACATACAGCCAGCAACAATGGATTCAGGCTAGGAATAAACCCAGAACCTTTCTGCCCTGCCAAGTGCCCCTGGCTTCCACCCCAGAGCAATGAGGAGATCAAGGGGGCCAAGCTTTTTCAGAGGTCTAAACTGAGTTGTGGGAGAGGTAGAAAGTTTGGTTGCTTTGGTTGCTGGCCAAAACCTGGTATCAACCCCCCTTCCTTGATCCTGCTGCTGATTAACACTTTTGGTCTCATTGCTGCTGCAACTTCCAGTCTTCCCCTTTCTAGCACCATGCTCCTTTCTTTAGGGCCCTTTAGTCCTTTCTTTTTTCCCCCTCTGTCTTAAGCTTATTTCTTTCAGTCCCGTCCCCTCAACCCCTGGCCCTACCTCCTCCTTGACTGGTGGCAGAACCATAGTACTCTGCTAACTCAACTTCTCTCTCCTACTATCTCTTTGAGGAGCTACTATCTTAGCATCACTTCTGTGTCCCTTTCTCAGGAGCATGAGATAAGAATACCTTTCTCCATAAGAATCCAAAAGGTATTTTTGTGTGTATGTGTCATCTACTTTCTTCAACTTAAAAATGTTTCATCTCGCTACTGTATGAACAACTTTGTTGCTGTAAAAGGCAAAATTACTGAGATGAGTTTAGAAGAATATTTTATAATAAAGGTACTTCTCTTCTATAAAGAGCAAAAAACCATACAAACAAGGATTCCCCCCCCCATTCTGGATCACTTTATTAAGTCTTTATTAAAGACTAATCAAGTATTATTTAGAAGGTTATAGAACCTAGATTGCAATTCTGGTGTGCTAGGTATTTTATTAATACTAGTGATAAACATTCTCAAGACAAAGTTTTCAATCAACAAAAAGAAAACAGACACAATATGAAAGAAAGACTTCTCAGTGAGAAGTGAGTCACACAAGATCACTCAGTCAGTTTGCTGTTGCACCAAATCATAAACACAGTAACAATGTAGGAAAACCACCAGGAGCCTGAATTTCCAGACAATGTATTAGGTTAGACTTTCTCTCAGCATCGAGGTTTCTTATAATGAGCAAGACAGTGTTTCTCAACTAAAATTTTATCGTTTGTTCTAAGTCAACAGCAAAATTTTCATTCACTTAAGCAATGTAAATATCAGGCTTGATTGTCCTAATTAAATTAGTTATAAGCACCAGAGTAGCACAATCTGACCTTCATGTGTAAAGTGAATGCATATGGACTTTCCACAGATAAATTAATTGGAAAAATGATTAAGAGGAAAAATGGACTTGCTGTACTTACATCACCCCTGCATTATGCTAATACTTAATATTACAGCAGCAGCAGAAAGCTTACCTATTGTACTTACATCACCCCTGCATTATGCTAATATTTCTTGCTACAGCAACATCAATCCGATGATGCATTAACATACTCTGTCTCTGAAGTGATGTACAGTAGCACTGATGATATGCTAGTTTAAATCACTGTCAAAGTGATACTGCTGTAATGTTACTATGTTGATGATTTGATACCATATACTGCTGGAGAAACACCATGCTGATTACATGCCAGTGTAATATATCATTATTTTCCTGTCACCATGAGGATATTGTGGAATAATCTATAGAAAAGGAAGGAAGAAAATCTGACAGAAAGAATCTCTTGGAGAAGCAGAACTTCTCTAAATATTCATTAAAATTATATCTGCTTATGTAGCCACAGAGGATTTAAGGAAAACAAGAACATAATTTTGCCATAATCAAGGATGGAGAGATCTCAATTTAGGCTTCCTAAATTCTTTCTGCAAATAAAGCAATAAAAAATTAGAGAAGTGTTGTGCAGAAGCAAATAGCTCTGAGATAGTCATAACTGCCTTTGCTGGTTTACATTTTTATTGGTCTGCAAAACAGCCTGAAAGGAGAATTAAAAGCACATGAGCTAGATTAATAGAAACAGAGGTATTTAAAGAGTGACCCCCAAAGACACCTAAACACATTGGCTCTTTGGAAAATACAGAGCACATGTCTTTTAGATGTCTTTGGTATGCAGATGGACAGCTAAGGATTGGCAAGAGACATTTCTCCTTGCCCCATAACCCAGTAAAGCTCTAATCCATTCTCTCTCTTCCCCTCTCCTTCTCTTTCTCTAAGTTCTCAATAAAGCAAAACAGCAATATGTTGTGATTCTTCAGATGCGTGTGTAAGTGTGTGGGAGGATTAGCAAAGGTCTCTGACTTTATTTTGAGTGAGGGATTTGGAAACACTTTGAGTTCCCCCCAGGAATTCTGACGCGAGAAAACCCTAAAGCTTTGGGGTTCCCATTTCCTGCCAGCAATCCAAGGGCTTCATATTCTTTGACAAGAAAAGTCTAGAGACTTTGAATGCCCTTTCTTGAGATGACATCCACAGAAGTTTCCAATTCAGGAAAGTAAAACTCCCTGGAGCATCAAACCTTAAGAGTTCTGAAATTCCTGACTTCCCACGTCTGTATTTTTATAAGCAATTATCTGTCATGAACCACTTTTGTAATACCTTTTTGTAATACTTTTACCATCACTATCTGTCAAAAAAGGTAAGAAAAAAAAAAAAATCCTATTTTCAGATGTTTCTGCCCCAACAGAGCTCTCTGTGCACGTTGAATGTGCAAAAATCATTAAAAGTGTATGACATACTGCTGACACAGTCATCTCAAGCGGGGTGTCCCTTAAAATTCAGTGTATTTGCTTTTATCCTGTTGTAAGGGACAGTATCAAAATAAGAAGAAGAAAATGAAGAAAGGGAGCTATGATTGCATTTGGTGGGTACAGCTCATCAGGAACTAGTCATAACCTCAAGAGTGGCTCAGGCTCTGAGAGGACACAAGGTCGGACTTCATGATGAGCTGAACTAGTCAAAGAAAGGGACTTACATTCCCCATTTTTTGTACTTCTTCTAAAAATTAAATCAGAATGCAGAACAAAGCATTTGAGGGAGAAGAGAGGCTTTTTTCTATTTCCAGGCCTTTTCCTGGTTTAGTGCATTTGGGTTCCTGCTCCCTGCAACAGTTTTCCCTATAGTCTTATGCCTTTACTAAAGCCTCTTTTTTATAGCAATATGTCAGTATATAGAATTTCATTTTAAAATATCAGGAGAATCTTTCTAAAGCTTCCATTCCTACTGCTACGGTCACTGCTATAGTGACCTGTGACCCCAGTTAAAGCTATTTTAGACTCTCTTGTTCCCTTGATAGCCAGAATGGAAGTTGAGAGAGAAGAGCATTGTTTGTGACACCTTTTAACTTCTTTTTTAAATATCTGATTTTCAATCAGCCCAAGTATCTTTCTCTTCCATAGGGAAGTTTAGGTGGTTGTCTCATAGAGTAATTGTGGAACCTATGGGAAGCAACACTGGAGATTCAGCATGTGGGAATATTTCTATTTAGCAAGTAATCATCAATCACCTTGTGCTGTGCTGCTGGAAGTGACATATTCTGTATGAGATGGGAAATTAATGTCTTCATCATTTTGGTATTAAACATCTCCAGGCATTTTCATAAAATTAGGAATATTAATACCTAGTTACTGGCCAGATTTGGGGTAGATAAAAATATATAATATAGA
>NW_009233991.1:21936-24564 GCF_000690835.1 Fulmarus glacialis | reverse complement strand
GGGGTGAGCCACACCATTTCCCTTCCCCCTCTCGCCTCGCCCCTCTTTCACCCCCGAAACACCCCGAGCTGTCCCCGGGGGAGGGCGCCGGGGAGAGGCCCCGCTGAGGGGGAAGGCTTGGGAGGGAGGGCTGGCTCCCTGCTGGGGGTCCCCAGGCCTCTCCTCGGCCCTCGGGGTGCCACTGCTGCTCCCTTTCCCTCATCGAGGCTCAGCCCTGGCCGCGCTCGCCGTTTCCAGGCCTTTACAGCCGGTTGGGTATGCTGTGTGTGGTTCAGGAGCAGATCCGTTGACTTAATCTGTGCTAGATCCCACGTTTTGGGGGGCAAAAGGGTAATTGTTGCTTCCCCCACCGCACAGTGGGGTCAGTGTGAGAGGGCGAGACACGTCACCTCATAACTGCGGCTGCAGTAATCATGTGTGGCCTTTTTCTTCCCCCTCCATGCAGGGGATCATTGTTCTCCGCGACGGTAGCAGAGAGGAGCAGCTCATCATGCCGACGGTGGTGGTGATGGACGTGTCACTCTCCATGACACGGCCAGTGTCAGTGGAGGGCTCCGAGGAGTACCAGCGGAAACACTTGGCCGTCCACGGCCTGACCATGCTGTTCGAGCACATGGCGACCAACTACAAGCTGGAGTTCACGGCCTTGGTGGTGTTTTCGTCGCTTTGGGAGCTGATGGTGCCCTTTACGAGAGATTACAACACGCTGCAGGTAGGGTGCGTGAAACACAAAAGCAGTAAGCTGTCAACATTTAAAAAAAAAAACCCACGCATGTTTCCAAATCATGGTGAAATTGTGTGATTTCATATGAACCTGCACACAACATCATGAATTGAGTGTTCTATCCTTATTTTAAGCATAGGTGAAATCAACGCATTTGAAACGTTTTGCTACTTCACAAATCATACCTTTGCAGGTGACCTCTGGAGTGTGGTTATTTAAGTTAAAAGTGGGGATGGAGGAAAGTGCTGCCTGATGAAGCTCTTAAAAATGCCAGTGGTTCTGTGACGTTCACGTTTTTGTCTGTAGTTCTTGATTTGCTCTTGATAAATGATGCAGCAGAGCAGACCATTTAGAAAGGTTTTGAGTCAAGTGATTTGGTAGAGAGAAGATGCTTTTAAGAGTGTGTACCAATTGAAGCAGGGCAAGAATGAGAATAAAGTGATTTTAGGCCTCGCAGATGTGATGGGAAAGTGGGAGAAAATGGAAAGGATAAAGTCCAAGAAAGAAATTTCATGTGAATGTAGTAAGGCACTGAAAGTCTCTGAATCCGGTAAAAATTGTACATATGAATCTGGTTATCATATATAGTACCGAGACGGAATGATACGTCACTGTCACAGGGCACCATGTTTTAGGTTTGTCAGTTGTGAGACATGTAGATTTTAAAAGATACTCTCTGTTATGTTTGCATTTTAGCAGATGAATGCCAGTGCATTCTGTTTGCTTTATTTTCCCCTCCTTAAGAGTTCACTTGAGGAGTTTCTGAAAGCCAAGAATTCAGCTAAGCTCTACCATGTTAGTTTTACAGCTGCACCCTCCTTGTGATGCTGTGTTAAGTGTGAAGTTTTCATTTTAAGGAGAAAAGCTGGTTTATGGTTATAGAAACAGGATGCAGATATGAGTTTTGGATTCTGTTACTCTTTCTGCCAAAGAGTTTTTGTGAGACAAGCTCCTTGTGGCCTACTTTCTGAATCTGTAAGAAATTAAAGTGTTGCTCTGACACCTGGGAGTATTTTCTAAGCTAAATGTTTCGTGTTAGACATTGCTTCGAATTTTGACTTTACAGTTTCTTTGAGACATGCAAAGGAATTTTTTTCTCCCAAAGAGCTGTGTTTATAATATTATAGTTTCTTCAAAGTCCGCTTTCATTGTTGTCTCATGATATCGTTCACTATTTCTTATATCTTTCTTTCTTTTTTTTTTTAAACTTTGCAGGTCATATAGAAGAACATAGCCCTTTGCATTGTGTTACGATGCAAAGCAAACATACATTACCACAGAACTGTGAATAACTTTTCTATGTTTCCTGGTAGTGATATTTCACCCAGCAATGAAATATTGCTGGTAGTGATATTTCACCCAGTGGTGTTTGTCTTTATAGGAAGCCCTAAGTAACATGGATGATTATGACAAAACCTGTTTAGAGTCAGCGCTGCTGGGAGTTTGCAATATTGTTTAGGAATGGGGTGCAGCAATTCCTTGCCAGGTATGACTGATATTCACTATTCTTAGGACCTAGTGTATACTTAGTACTCCCTGTAAGTTGCAGAAGGAAATGTAAATGCAATTTGAAATCTGAATACTCTCAGGCACGCTGGTGCTACATGAAGACAAAGAATTACTATTTTGGATATGTCTGGAATATGAGCAGAAAGTGATCTTTATTAAAATATTCAGCAGCAAAAAACTAGACTGCTTCTTGTCCAATGTGTTACTGTAGTGGAGTGGATTATAAAATCTGACCCAAGAGTACTATTTGGGAGGCTTGGCATTTGATGCAATCTTCTGTCCCAGGAGCCTTGTTCAGTTTGGAAAGCGTATAGTCACACATGCAGTAACCTTTCTCGTCCAGTACCTGAAGGTTTCTAGGGCTTGTAAGGTCTCAAGCAACAGCATGGGACTAC
>NW_009233991.1:0-21914 GCF_000690835.1 Fulmarus glacialis | reverse complement strand
TTTCCCTAATGAGTCATTTGGCATGCATCTGCTCACACATTCCATTCAGCCCTTGCAGCGCTCAGCCTTCTGAATTTGCTGCCTCTTATGGCAAAATCTGCTTTTAGCCCTCAGTTTTCTGAGACACTTCAGAGCCTGTTGCTCTTTGGGTTAGGATTTAAGTTCAGTAATTTTGCAGCTCAGTGAGCTAGGAAGATGTCTCAAGCAATATTCCTTAAGGAGAAAAAAGATAGAGTTTTATTGTCTAGGCAATGCTTCGTAATCTAACAAGGATAAAAGGCAGCTTAGAAAAGCAGACGTGCAAAGCAAAGAACTAGAAAGATGTAAAAACCAAGCATAGATTAGACCTCAACGATTTGGTCTCTCATTTGTGTCATGGCTCATTTTACTGGAACTTCGGGTGATGGGGTGATGAAAGGCAGTGGGGAATGTACTATGCAGAATCTTGTAATAGTGAAAAACCTTACAGGTGAGCAACAGTTCAGATGGTAACTGTAGACACTGTAAAAGAGAGAGATTGAGCATGAAGAGAGAATACAAATCTGGATGTAGCAGATATATATTGAATTTCAGTTGCATTTGATTTTCCTTACCTCTCAGCCAAAAATAATGCCTGCTGTTGCTGTGCAGTGTTGAAGAGCAGCTATTTTACTGCTCTGGGAATGACTGGGTCTCAGCTGAGTGTAGATAGTTCCATTATTCAGAGTAACCTATTAGTGCAGATTTCTACAAGGAGTGACTTTGGACGTGCAACTGAATGGAAAAATGGATATTTTTGCTTTAATAGTTCTGCTGCAAAATGTGAGCATACTGCAGCTGTATTTGTTTGCAAAGAGTTAGGGTAGTTAATACTATCTTTTGTATGGCTCCTGCGGCTTGTAGCGGAAGTTGGGTCACCCTCCAGATTCTGCAGAAGAAATGGTCATAGTTGGCCTTTATTTTCCATCTGAAAATAAACCCAAAGTTCTTGAGTCCATCAGCAGCAGGCTGCTTTTTTGGCTGTATGGTCACTGTTCTTCTAGCGTACACTTAAAAATGGCCATGTTTATGCACAACATGGTGCGTTTCTGGCTATGAAATTTAAACTTTAGCGCAAATGCCTAATTACAACAAAATGTATATTTACCATGCAGATACTTTAAATTGCAATGGTTAAATCTTCAATTTCTCATTATGTACTTGTTTCTGGAAATTTTACTCGCAATTCTTTCCCCAACTCAGTGGAGGAAATATCCGTGTAAGCAGGGATCTTCAGTATAGAAGTGCATGCTGCTAGGAAGGCTACTGAAATGTGTTGGTGTATAGTTGCCCTCTGCAGATAGAGATGTGTCTTTACTTGGAAATGCTGACCTATCCTCTTTCATTCAAGGTTGTTCTTGTCACTGATGGCTGCTTGGGGATCGGCAGAGGCTCCCTACGGCACTCATTAGCTACTCACAACCAGCGTAGTGAAAGCAACCGGTTTCCACTGCCTTTCCCCTTCCCATCCAAGTTGTATGTCATGTGCATGGCAAATCTCGAAGAGGTGATGTCTTTAACACATACCTTCTTCTTTCTTACATTGGATAAGTATTATTCTTCTCTGAACTAATGATGAGGTCAACACAAAACATACTTTGATGTTCTTGTGCTTAGTTTTAAAGTTTAGTTGACATTCCGGAACTTAGTGTTAGTATTATTGAAAGTACCTGTAGTATCTTTTTTAAAGTTTATTATTGCACTATTATTATCTACTGTTGCATTATTATCATAATCTTTATAAATCATGTCACTTTCTCCCTGGGGAATATTATGCAATTTTTATTTCTCTGTTTATATTATTACCTTTACTGCATTAATTACATCGAATGCTTTTGGGGGCTTTTCTTAATCTACAATTAAGTTCTTGAATAAATGACTTCTATTGCAAAGATGCTCAGCACTTAAAACAACAATAGCTTTATGTAGAAATGTGAGTGAGCAAAATTCTAAAGTCTCCAAGCCGGTGTTCAAACTAACATCCCTTAGTTTTGAAGGAAAGGTGACTGTTTTCTTTTTCTTCGGGTACCTTTGAAAACTCGCTATACCAGCTTTAAAAATCTTCACAGCAGTTAGAATTCTGTTGAATAAAAATTGTTTAAAAAGAAGCCTATATAGGCTAAAGTTCTTTAGATTAGGTTTTATTAATAGCATTGCTTTTGACTTGACACCTATATTCTTCTGTCCATCACAGAAGGATTTTCTACTTAGGCATGCAATAGATATTTCAGCTTCAAGGTCTCTATCAAGGATGATCCTCTTGATTAAGCTGATGGATTGAAGCATTGTTTACACATCAGAATAACTGGGAAAATGTTTAAAATAAATCGTCTATTACTGATAAGTTTAGGTGCTTTCACAAACAGTCTCTAAGAACTTCTCAAAAAAATTATATCTGCCCTCCCTCCTAAAAATTATATTACCCTGAAGGAGCTGGAAACTTAGCATTATCGATAAAATGTTACACTAGTTAAGGCTTTTTCATTCCTGTGCTCTTGAACACTGAGAGCTTCTGGGATTTTTGGTTGCTTGAACCTGCTTTCAAAGCAGAACCTAATATGATAAAGCAATATATTGGGAGTTGGACTCGATGATCCTTATGGGTTCCTTCCAACTCGGGATATTCTATGATTATTTGTTACTAGGCCAAATGCTGCATCTGGTCTAATATAAATGCAACATAAGGAGTACATTTCCTGGGAGACCAAGAATGTTGGTTTATTCAGAAAGGAGTGAGATAACAAAAAATCATGATAGCACCCAATCAGATGCTTTTTGCTGTGTTGTGTATATTTTCTGAAAACATACTGGTTAATAAAAAGAGAGTAAAAAGAAAACTTAATAAAAACATTTCATTTTATTTTTTTACAGCTTCAAAGCACGGATTCCTTAGACTGCCTGGAACGGCTCATAGATTTAAATAATGGGGAAGGGCAAATTTTCACCATTGATGGACCCCTTTGCCTGAAGAATGTGCAGTCGATGTTTGGGTTAGTAGACTTGTAGATAATATGCCTTTGTGAAGCTTTCCAATTAGTATCCGTAACAGAAAACAAATATAACAAGAAATCTGATGATATTAGGTGTTCTAATTAACCTTTTTTTCTTTTAATTTATGATCTTGTTAACTGTATTTTCCTCTTGACCTTTGCTGGTTAAGGCCAATATTTATTTTAATCATTCTGTAACAAACCATAGCATCTGTTTACAGTTGGCAGGTGGAAGATACTGATTTCCAGAATTATTGTTAGTTTGCCATCAGTGTGATAATATGCTGCTTTGTTTCGTAATTTAGCAACGCTAGAGCTGTTGAATTAACTGTAGTAAAAAAAAAAGTTTTGGGAGCTTAGTTAGTGTGCTTTAGACAAACTATTTTCATTTGATATGTGTTATGTTTTCCTTTATAATAACTGATCGTGTTCTAGAAAGCTAATAGACCTGGCTTATACACCATTCCATGCTGTTCTCAAGTGTGGCCACTTAACATCTGATGTGCAAGTATTTCCCAGACCAGAACCTTTCATTATAGATGAGGAAATAGACCCCATCCCTAAAGCAATTAATACAGGTAACAAATCTTTGATTGCCTTTTACTTAAATCCATTTGATTTCTACCTTTTCACTACCACCTCTTATCCTGTATAGTTACTGTTCATCCACTTTCTCTCTGCAAGGATCAGTCGCTGACTGTGTAATTTTTTGGTATATGTGGCACCAGGGGACAAGAACCTCATTCTGTTTCAGCCATGTGTACCTGGTAAAAGGGCTGGAGTAGGGTAGAGGCACTCTCAAAGCTCAGGGTGCCAGTTTCTAGGGACAAGGACTGTGGAAGACAGCCACGGGCTGCTTTCCGTGAATGCCCGTATAAGCTTCACAGAGGATAGGAGAGGTGTGTTGGAGAAGGGGCTGTATTTTGTATTAGAGTTGCCTTTATCAGAAAGACTGTATTATCAGGTGAGACAAACTAGCATCTTTCTGGAAAGGAAACTACTAGGAGTGGAGTCGAGAAGAATTGGTGAGGCAGCACAAGTAAAGGTTGAGATTTATGAAATCTCTGTCTTTATACTTTATCTGCCATCCTGGCACTTCTTACCAATACTAAGTTATTTTTAAAAACAACTGTGCAAAGAAAACCTTTCTCAGCCCTCCCATTAATGGACGCTGCGCCCATGAACAGCAGGTGGTCTGTAGATAGCCCATGTTTGTGACATGCAAATGGCTAGGTACGCTTCTTGGAGAGAATACACTGAGCTTCACTGCTTTGCCTTAGGAATTAAGTTTGAACTGTAGCATCAAAATTGCTCTCAGCTCCTCAGCGCTTGGCCACATGCATTTTGTTGTTCTTCCCAGTCAGGCAGTAGAGCGCTATGGCTCTTGAGCTAAAGGTTGGCACCCTCCGTGACACCCCAATGTGACTAACTCTGCGAGAAAGCTGATGGGAGTTCGTGCTGGCTTTGCACTATTTGGGAAGCATAAAGAGAGTGACTTGGTTAGATCATATGCCCAGGTGTCCTTTTGGATAATTCCTTTTTTGTGAGTTTCTAGCTCTACTGGCAATTTCATTTCCTGGATCTGTCCTGTAGACTTCCTTTTTTTCTGTGTTCATCAACAAAATGTGCACAGCTTGCATGTGAATAAGGACACAGTAGTGGTAAAATTTTGCAGGGACGTGAACAGCAACCAATATGTTACTGCCACCAAGATTGCCTTGATTTGTTTGGGTTTTTTTAAATCTGCAAGAGAAAAAACATTTCTCATTTGAGGTGTAATCACTTCTTATTTGTAGCTGCATACTGTTTAAATAGGAGTGAGTGCATCTGTACCAAAATAGCAAAAGCAAAGAAAAAGAGCATGCAGTGTGTCTTGATGAGGGAGGCTTTGTGTGGCGTACAGTCTTAAGAGTTCCTCCTATCATTCCAAAGATGGGAATTTGGCATGAAGGAAGTTTTGTTCTGTGTGCATTAAAATGCAGTGTATGGTGTGCTCAGCCCCTGGATTCCTCCATGGCTTTAATCAAGTGTTCGTTGTTCAGCTATGAGAAAAATCAATTGAATTGGCTTTGGGCCAGGTCCTTTGCTTGGGTTGTCAGGGAGAAGACTGTGCTCCCCGGTTCCAGCTGCAGTACAGGTTGGAAACGCATTGATTTTCTAATTGTGCCATACACATATGGACCTGGGTCCGTAGCTAGAGCACAACATTGTCACCATGCTTCATGTAGAGAAGAGTTTACAAAGCAGGTACTCTCTACACCTCTGCCAGTGTTGAGCTGGTCAAAGGCTAGTCCTAAGCCACACACCAAAACCTACACATGGCTGAGAGACATGAACCCGATACGACATTTCTTGCAGCCGAGAAGTGGGGAGGAAATCGGATAAGTCTGAGCATGAAGGACATGGCTGCCTCAATCTTTTACCAGCAAATGCCCACAACTCTGTATGAGATGGAGCTGCATTAAACTTCCAGTGGGCATATAGAACTCGAGAACCACAACTCAGTCTTCCCAGTCCTGGGAACATGCCCCAGTGGGGCTAACCCTGCCAGAGAGATGATGGGAATTCCTGCAGATTCTGTGATGCCACTTTGAAGCTAGTAGATTTGGTTTAGTCCTTTGTTTTCTCTCCTTTTGAATTTATAAAATGGCAATGGATTGTGTACAGTGTAAAAAACAATGTGCACAATTCTGTATTTGTCTAGCAGCACAGTTCATAGACAGCAGTATGTGTCTGATGAAAGTTATGTTCTCATCTTAAAGTGTCTTGGTATTATGTATGAATGTTTGTATCTTACTAACGCCTAGACACCCCAGTCAAGGTTGGGGCTCTGTTGTGCTAGCTCTAGTCACTGCTTCAGAAAACTTAGTGGTGTGAGAAGTGGTAATGTTAAATTGACTCTGAATACATTTCAGCTATTTCCAATTCTGACTTAAACCTGTTGTCTCCCCACAGATCTAGAAATTGTTGGGTTTGTAGATATAGCTGACATTTCTAGCCCTCCTGTCTTGTCCAGACACTTGGTACTGCCCATTGCACTTAACAGAGGTGAGCAAGTTTTGTTTCTTTTAGCAAAAACTGCTTTAAGCTTCCCTTGTAATGTCTGTGGTGGTTTAGACTAGAAGCACAGGTTTTATGCTTTATCAAAATGCCAGATGTTTCAAAAGACGTGTTTGTGTGGTTACATTAAAATTAAAACCTTGAACACAAGCTCTTTCTTTTTTTCAATACTGTGTTCTTCAAAAAGTTAATAGAGGGAGCAGTGTCCTTATAGCATCATTATTAGTAGAACATGCTAAACTTAAAACTTAAAGGGCCATGAAATATGTGGTGCAAGATGAATATTTAATGCCTGCATCTAATTGGTTCTTGGAATGATTTGTTGTTGTGAAAAATTTGATCTTAATCACAACTAGATTGCTCAGTTGTACTTGAGCATTAATTGCTGCTCATTGGGGCCAAGTATGTAGGTATCTGTACAAACGTCTGGTGTAGGCTTTGAGGATGGTTAAGCATATTACTGACTTGCAGCTACTTGTGTGCATCAGCCTGTGATAAGGACTTCCCCTTTTCTTTTGTCATGGCCTTGGAGTGGAACAAAGAGAAAGTGAGATTTCTCTTGGCAAAGAAGAATGAAAGCTCCAGCTGTGCTTTCATCTTTATATTAACACTCCATCCTGCGAGGCCTTTTACCTTAGAAGATATTAACAGTTAAATCACAGCAGTATTCCAGCTGCTAAAACGTAGTAATTTTCTCATAATGACCACAAATTGCATAGGAGAGGAGGACTTGAAATTCAGGGTGCTTTTGGTTCAGAAGCAGCCATGTATTTGTTGCAAGACTCTTGGTGCTGTTTCATTTCACTTCTAGTTTCTTCAAAGCTGAGGTTTTATTTGCAGTTTTTCGGTAACTCTGTTTTGTGACTAGGATGCAGTGGAATATTTATATAACATTATAGTGCCACTTTGCCCAAACAGTTCATTTAGCAGCTGTTTGTTCTAGAAAAGTATTAATTAACTCTCGCATGGCAGAAAATACAGGGTGGTGTCATGGAAATGGAACTAGTGTGTTTGAACTTATTCTTATGTTGGCTCTTTGTTTGCTTTTATTCTTCCCCAGAAGGTGATGAGGTGGGACCTGGGATCACAGATGACACCGAAGATGAGAATTCAGCTAATCAGATTGCCGGGAAAATCCCCAACTTCTGTGTTTTATTACATGGCAGCCTGAAAGTGGAAGGCATGGTGGCTGTCGTCCAGTTGGGGTATGGAGCTGGACGTCTGCCTGAAAAATCTCTTACTTTGCTCATTTATGCTTTATTTATAAATTATGCTTATTTATATCTGTATTCTGTACAGAACTCTGCACTGCTAGACAAAGCTGTGGACTGTTTAATTATGGATATGTTTCTGCCAGTATAAATTGCTAACAGTGAGCCTCCACACAGTGGGAGGGGGCAAATTCTAGGCAAAGAGGTATAGAAGATTTTCAGCCTTTGGGATTTGCTCTTTTCAATAGGCCAGAGTGGTATGGAATGCTCTATTCACAAGCTGATAGCAAGAAGAAATCAAACCTCATGATGTCGCTCTTTGAACCTGGTCCTGAGCCCCTTCCATGGCTAGGGAAGATGGCACAGCTTGGACCTATTTCAGGTACTAGTCACACTCATTTGAGTAACTTCTACATATTCAGTGTTTTCTTGTGTGAATGACCTTGCCGAGTCTTAGATGTTAAGTTCTTTTCATTTTCTTTTCCCTGCCAGATGCGAAAGAAAATCCTTACGGAGAGGATGACAATAAGAGCCCTTTCCCCTTGCAACCCAAGAACAAGCGCAGTTATGCACAGAATGTTACCGTATGGATTAAACCAAGTGGCCTCCAGGTAACGATACAGGTTTTGGACTTGATGCTTTACTTTGATCAGCAGTAACCATCTTACCAGCAAAGTGGAGTCTGTGTGTGTCTTGTCTGTTTAATGTAATTGCTTTATTGCTTTTCTTTCATTTTTATAAACACTGCCTCTTTAAAATGTCATGATTAAAATGCAATCAGAAAGCATAGCTTGTTTAATGAAAGCTGTGTCTCCAGTGTAGCATCTGGCTTAGTTTATTGGGTTTAGTATAATTAGCATTTATGTTTCAGCCTTTGTGAGCTGCAGTCTTGTCAACGGTCAGGATAATTTATCAATAAATAGTTGAGGATTTTTTCGCAGCTTCCCCAGCAGTTGCCAAGATTTTTTTTTTTTTCTTTTCTGCAGACAGATGTACAGAAGATCTTGAGAAATGCAAGGAAACTCCCTGAAAAAACTCAAACCTTCTATAAAGTGAGTAACATTTCAGGCCGGCCCAAGTTTGATGCATAGTGATAGTGGCGCATTTGACAGCGGAACACATACTGTCTGTGTCTGTGGTATGTTCTGTGCAGGCTTGTAGGGCTCTGCAAAAACATACATGGTTCTGTGAAGGAAACATCCTGGGTCTATTTTACAGACTACTTAAGGTGAGACAAAGGGGTCTGGTTTCCCTGCCACCACGTTCTCTGTTGTCATGTTTACAGGTGCCCCTCATGATCCCTGCTACTTCCATGGTGAACTTCTTTGCAGATTTTATGCTGTTGTCCAGGCAGAAATAAACTGAGGGATCAGACAGGAATTAAGAACACAGATGTCATTCTGAGTCTGAAACTGTCGTCTCCTACATTTTTTCTACAACTGAAGCAGAGAAAGACAAAATTCCAGGCACATTTGGCTGTGTTGTAATAATCCATAATCTAGACTGTAGCTGGAGGTAGTTGTTGTTCCTCTTGTAAGCTTAGTGCTGAAGCAGTTTGTTATTGTAGCCCCCAGAGACTTCAAGAATGAATACCCTGCCTAAATGCACATAAGCACTCATCAGTTTATAGTGGAGAAAAATCAATATATATACATTTTGCTGGACACTGTGGTTAAAGGCAGCAGTCAGTGAAGCCTAAGTTGGAGGCCACCCCCAGCTGGGACAGACACAGACAAAACAGGCAAGTACAATAGCTGAATGCACAAAAGGGAAAAGGGAGAAGTGGAGATTTACAGGAAAGGATCAAGGGAAAACCAGTTGTTTAATTGTGCCACTATCATCTTCAGCCCTGGAGCATTTTTTATCTCAGTTTCCAGCAACTGTACTGATCACTCAGGTTATTTTCCTTTAAGTGAATAAGCTTGCCTTTAAAAAAAATAAGAAAACCACATTCTATGTAAAGGCTTACAGTGGCTTTAAAAGGCTTTTTTTTTTTTTTTTTTTCCTTCTTCTTCTTTGCAGGAACTTAATCGTTTACGAAAGGCAGCTCTGGCCTTTGGCTTTTTGGACCTCTTGAAAGGCGTGGCAGACATGCTGGAGCGGGAATGCACCCTCCTTCCTGACACGGCTCATCCTGATGCAGCGTTTCAGCTCACACATGCTGCTCAGCAGCTTAAAGTGGCAAGTACTGGAGCATCGGAATATGCTGCCTATGATCATAACATTGCTCCACTGCAGACAGACTTTTCCAGCAGCAGCACTGAAAGAATGTGAAGTCTCCATTTTGGTAACGTCTATAGATTAAGACTCAAGTGGTTCAAATTTTCTTGTCCCGTTTACTTTCTAGGGCCTGTTTAGTTAGTGTTTGGAGAACTTCCTGTCAAAACGGGGTCCCTTACCTGCATCAGTGCTCTCTAATTAAATGTAGCTAGTTTGTGGTGGCTTTAGTCAGACCTGGAAACTGTGGAAAGTGTCCCAAAGTCAATTACTGTGTTGGATGATGGGTGGAAGTTACTCAGTACATGCTAGTGTTTGGAGAACTTCCTGTCAAAACGGGGTCCCGTACCTGCATCAGTGCTCTCTAATTAAATGTAGCTAGTTTGTGGTGGCTTTAGTCAGACCTGGAAACTGTGGAAAGTGTCCCAAAGTCAATTACTGTGTTGGATGAGGATGATGGGTGGAAGTTAGTACATGCGAGGAGAGAAAGAAAATGCCATCGGGGCAGCAGACTGCTTGTGGCTTTTTGCCTCCCCAAAACACAGTTACTACATAACTGAACTCACTGGTAAAAGTATTCTAAAAGGCAGCTACTACACTTTATACAGTGACTTGATTAGTCCAAAGAAAACGTGTGAGAATCACTGTGCAAGATCGCTACACAGCTAATTTCAGGGTGGTGTCACTAATTTTATGTGCGACTTGAACGCCAGCCTGTACTGCCGTATGAGAGTTATCACTTGCATTGCAGGGCTTATGCTTGTGAAACTAACTTAATCTTGTGAGACATGTTTTTTATTTGTGTAATATTAATAAAGAGTAATTCTTCATGAAAGTTTAAGTTGGATTTGTTCCATTTTCATAGCAACTAGGCTGTGTGGCCTAAAACATTGACCTGGTGAAGGCTTGGCTGTTTATCACAAGAGTTAAATTATACAACTTCTCGCATTCAGGGAAAGAACAAACAACTGAACTAAAGCAAAATTTGGTTGTAAATCTTTATTAATAGAAACACATTCTTTCTGAAGGACTAAAATTCAGTAGTGTAAGATCCATAACAGCTTGCACTAGGTACCACAATTTCACTGAGAAATATCATGTATGAATACATACGGATTTCATAACAGAAGTTGAAATGCCCAGTGGAGAAATTAAAGTATGAAAGTGATCCTTGCTGTTCCATTACTCAGCTAATTCAATCCTTTGACATACTTCAAGCATAGGTACAGTGTGTGCTATAGTGAAATATTAAGTGTGTAAATAATGCTCAACTCTTCTGAGTAAAGTAAGCTGCACTCTCCTTTGAAGCCTGAAGTATCCCTAAAGAGAAGTTGCATCATTCCTCTTGCTGACAGAACTCGTTTGTGAAATGCAGCATTGAGCTTGTACCAGTTCTTTGTTAAAATCTCCATGTAACGCTATTTCCCTTCCTTTACAGTAACAATCAATGAGTCCATATCACAAACAGTAAGCTGTTTGTTACCTTTAATATAGAAAATAATTTTCTGGATGATTCATATTGTTTTACAGTAGAAAAAGATAAATAGTAACATGGCACTAAGCTAATCTCAACTTCAGAGCCTGTTCTGGATTGCTGGCATTGCTTTGCATTGCCCTGGGGGCAGTGGCAGTTATTGTGAAGCAACCTGTTCATAACCACAATATAGTTTAGAGCAAACTTTTTGTACATTTTCTAAACTGGATTAAGGAGGCCAGAGGGATCTGGAATTAACTACAGGAGGCTAGGTGTGAAGAAGGGCATGTTGAAATAAAGTCAACTGAAACAAAGGTTTCCAGGTGAGAGAGTAGATAATGTGGAATGTGGAATGTGGAAGGAGCTTCTTTTTCTGTTGTTGCTGTTGTTTAAAGCAAGCACAGAGGAAAGGGTCCCTTCAAACCCTGTGTGGGATCTCCCTTACTGAGATTTGATACGTGCTATCAAAACAATAGACGGTTATTTTGACCCACTACTCCATCCCACCAGGGGCCAGCCAACAAAGCATATACACCAAATTCTCAGCTGCACCCCTAAGTTTAAGCAGAAAAGCAATCTTTACTGCCTTTCTGAAGGCTATAAATACAGGAGCTGCAGCCCTACCAGGAATATCAGAGGAGCCCAGTCTCCCATGACACTTCCACGTTTTCCCTTTGATTGGGTGGGATGGAGTTCTGTTGGGGTTAGCATGCTAGGAGAAAGCTGGTACCTATGTTTTCCTTATTTTGTTATATTTCAGTGCTTGCATTACCAACCCGCAAAGCATTTCTGACCATGTCACAGAGTGGCAGCTTCCTTTCCCTAATGACTGGATAAGGATGTGTTGCTACAGGAATGCTAGGATCCACACAGCGCTCCTATTCTGTCAAGGCTAAACTAGAAACAGACTAAGTTGGTAGCATTTAAATCAACATTAGCTACTTCCAGTTTTAATTCTGCATCAGTATGCTGCAGAAGAAAAGGGGCGAGTATGTGCTGAGCAAGTTTACCCCAACTGTTAATAAATGCCCAAACACTGTTCACAGTGGTCTCAGACTGCCACCAAGATGCACCCTAGGAACAGCATGGGCCAGCTAATAGTATATCCCAACATCAGAAGCCCTATCTGCATGCAATATTGAAAGAGCAAATATCCAATCAAAAGATAAACACTATTTAGTGCTGCTCCACTGTTTATAAGCATATTATATGCAGATAACAGGTTTTCTTTCTAATACGGTAGTTGACAGGATACAAGTTTAAATGTTACTGTTCAATGGTAAATGCCATGCATACATGATTGAAAGGGAACAAAATACAGTATATGGGAATGTTACCTGAATTCACTATGAAATCATGAAATCTGGTGTGATCATTTAATTTTACAAAATTCTTTACATTACAGTGGGTAAAACCGTAAGAATTAGAGGCTTATCTTGTTTTTGAGATAAGTTAGATAAGAAAACATTGCAGTCCTCCTTTACTTCATCTTTCTCTTCTTTGGTCCAAGGTGCTGTTTCCTTTGCTTGTAGAGATGACGGAAGTTTACAAATAACCCTGAAAAAGAATGAAGTGTTTAGGTAGGACATTATTGCATCTTTTTAATGCTAGATGGCTGTACCAAATTTAAAAAAAAACAACCCAAAAAAGCAAACCACAACACAAAAAAGCAATGGTTTAAGGGTGTGTATAGCATTGAAAGATAATGCAAGTTTTTTCTTGCTGGGTGAGGCAGGAGTTGCTGCACAGGCTGTTTGGTACCAGGCTGCTCAGAAGGTTGGTTCGTCCCTTTTAAAAAGTTGCAACACCAGCTGTGCAGAGCTGGGGAAGGATCAAACAGGTATTTCAGAGTGAAACTCGATTAAAGATATTCTTTAAGCAATGTCTGTGAAAGGGAGAAATCTAGTGAAAGTTCAGTTTAAAATTCTGGGTGAGATTCTACTGAGTTGTGGATACCCAGACATACTGGGTATGCATACTACAAAGTTAACTTACGTTTAAAAATGTAACACCAGAAATCAAATATGTATCAAGCACCATTCTTCTTTAAATCTACGACTATTTAAAAAGCCTTCTATATTGTTTCCAGGAAAAACATGACTTCATGTTGCATTAGTGATTATAATGTAGTTTAGTTAAACATTGCTTTAATATCGAATTATGTTTAGATTTCCACTAAATCATTCCAAAGCTCAAATACCATGAAAAAGGTGAAACTAAGTATACTGAGGTTATAAACACATATAAAAATTATTCTTTTAACCCAAGTGATCAGTAGATAATGCTGCTAACTTGTTACCAAGGTCTCCTTCTTGGGGAGCTAACCAGTGCTAATTGTCGGTCTGTTCCCCTCCATCACTGACAAATTTACATAAACAAGCAACAAGGATAATGCTTAACCTCAAGCAATTTTGTGTTGCCATGATCCCCAAGATGCAAGAATTTAATTTTCTTTGAAAAATACACTTATTCAGAAGAAACTGGCCTTTTTATTTCAATAGTGAGAAATACAATTAAGTATCTTACCTAAAAACAAGGCTATAAGGTATATTTGAAGCAAAAATGAAAACTGGATTGTGACGTTCAGTGGATTGGGCAATCCCAGACTAAATTTCCCTGTTTCACTGAAGATTGGAATCGATTGAACGATACAGACGGCTGAAAGCAGAAGGCCACCATCGTTATCAAACACAGATAAAATATATAATTGCCCAGCCCACACCAACTTTTTCAGGATATTCCCTTCTTATTTGCTAGCTCACATTAATTATACCAATTTTAAAGCTGTTTTTTTTTTAACACATGCAGAGTGATGGAAAGCAGCTAGCTGAGGCAGTATAGCAGTTCAGCTATGAAAGTCTAAGCACAGTGAACTTGCCTGGTGAGCCACTGTTCTCATACACAACTGTAGCCTGCAGGGCTCATGCCAGCAGTATTTACCATGCAGAAATACCCACAGCAACGAAACAGGCATAGTCTTTCCTGTGCTTGGAGCTGGGCAATGCCCAAGCTTACTCCTGGCTCATAGAAACAGGTTCTGACAGGTCTGATTACAACACACTTCTTACAGCTAGAAGCTGAGCTGTGATATGCTTCTTAAATAAATAAAAATTAAAAATAATCCAGACCTGTTAAGACAGAAGAGGTCACTGTAAAGCCCGCCCAGAGGGGCTACAGCAAGAAGACTAGGTGCCTGCTTCTTCCACGGAGCAGTTGCTCTCAAAGCAGAAAGGGAGCAGAGCCCTATCTGGGAAGCACCATGCCTGCCTCAGAACAGGCTATGCTGCTTTCAGAGGAAGAATCGGCCCCTGCCTCTCCTGTGCAATGATTTACAAGATAATGTCAAGATCTGCGAGCTGGTGTGAACCCAAGCTAGGTTGACCAAGTCAGGTCTAGCAGACAAAAGCAAATACACTGCTTTGGATCAGCAGAGGCAAGTGAGCATTGTTGTCTTGTGCCGCTCGCATGGACTGCAGCACACGCTTGGTCACTTTGTCAGGTAACCTTTTGTTGCCTTTACTTTCCTCTCCAGTGTCCGAAAGGAAGACTTCTTTTCACATCACATTGAAAAAAATACTTGATTCAATAAGAAAGACAAAAATGCTTACATTTGTTTCAGCTCAGAGCAAATGTCTATTTATTTGTTGTTCTATTATATTATTTTTCAGTCCAGCAGCCAAACCAAAAATTGAGTTACTTGCCCAGCCTTGACTTCATTGTTTATTAAATTGTCTTTTTCAGACATACCTTCTGCCAAGGCTCCTAAAGGGTAGAGAGGGATCCAGGTAGTGTAACGGAGCCAGGTTAGTGGTTTCCATTCAATACCGATGCATGAAAGCATGTAATATGGATACCTAAAGCCAATTCAATGTGAGAAGAAACAGACACTGTTTAAAATGGAAGCTGCTGCTAGAATTAGTCTTGCATATATCTGCCGTATAGAATAGTCAACATAATTCCCAAATGACACAAGAATATGGATCATGATGGACACACCCTTATTTGGCAGTTTACAGAACTAATGCTATTATTCTGACCATCTGGATGAATGTAACTGCCTGGCTTGCCTAATAAACCTTTCAAAATACTTCTTTTGAAAGAGAAGCAGAGCATAGTGCAGCTCACTTACTTAACAATGGAAACTCAAAGCAACAGGTTTCCCTAGGTTCACAGTATTTTTTTCAGACTCCAGCCTTGTCCCAGCTTTTGGCAAATGGAGCAACCTAGGAAGGCTGTGATAGTCCGTGTCTAAAGGAGATTTTACCCTCTGGGGCCAATGCACTAGAGCCATTCTTCCAAAAGGTACAAGGATCAAAATCTTCTTTAAAGAGTTCTTGGGAACAACCACGTTGTTCTGTACACACCAGCTAGAGGAAAAATCCCACAAACCTGAATAGCTCAATGATACTCCAGAAATAAAATACGAAGAACACCACAGGTTTGCTCTGCATTTCCTCTAAGCTTCCGAGGACAACAAACAAAATAAAGTTTCTTCCAAGTATCTGTTTAAGAAAAACAAATTAAGGAACGGTCACACTCTTCATCAAAAGAAAGACCAAGTCCTTGCTGTCAGAAACGCGCAATATATCTACTCTTCATGCCTGAAACATATGCTGAGCGCATAACTAACTCTGCAGCTGAGCTGTGACCTGCTTCTTATGGGCATGCATTTTGCTCTGTATTTAGGTGCAGTCCAAGGGACCTAGTCTTAAATCATCTACCCTCATTTTTATGCACCACAACCACAACCAGCATAAAAAAAGGCACTGGCACCAAATCAAAAGCATGTACTTTTCATCAGCCCCTTCTTGCTTTTGTTGCCCTGAAGTATCTTACGTAGGTGATGGAAGAAGACAGCCTGCCACAGCTAAGGAAAGCACTGATTCCTGCCTCTTGAATAATATATTCTTTAGTCCAGTGCCAGTGAGGTTGTATCAGTTATTTTAGGAGAGTCTCAACACTAGTGTAAAATAGAGATTTAAACATGGGAAGAGCAAGGAGAAGAATCTTAAAACATTACCTGCAGTACAGCAGGCATCAGCGGAGATCTGACTAGTCCTATTAGTGAGTTCATTATCTCCATGAATGCCAGGGTCTGACAGAAATACATCATGTCAGCAATAGTGTGAAATGTATCATAGAAGGAATCTGTAAGACACAGGAAACCATTTTAGAGAACAAATGAATTTCCATGTTCAAGAAGCTGGCGCAGCAGCAAAGCTTTTGATAACAGGATTCTAGTTGTATTTGAAAAAAACATTATGCATAATTACGTAACTTCTTTATAGGCCTTATCTTGAAGTCACAGCAGTTAGGCCAGAAACACTGCTCAAGTGCTCTTTTTCATAAACAGAAGGATCAAGAGCTGTTTCAGTAATTACTTTACAAAAAAAAGTGATAGCACTGTACCTCAATAGAATGAATCAGTTTTGCTTCAAAAACAAAATATTCCGCCCGGCTCATTTTCAAAAATACTAACATTGCAGTGAGCGAGACATTTTGCTCCAACTGATTTCTTTAGAAGTAATCTTGGCAGAGTACAAGTGTCATTCATCAGAATATGCAGTTGTGATTTACAAGTGGACAGTATTTTCCTATCCTTGACATTGTGATTTTGAGAGGCTTTTGAGAGGCTTTTGTTGTGTGCTTCGGTGATGCATTTACAGTTTTGTTTCCTAAATACGTCTTCCTTTAGATTTCACTATTTAGAAAGTATTAAAAACAACACTAAAAAACCAAAACAAACCCCCAATGTAAACAAAATAGTGCTTATTACTTGCCTTTTCCTAAGATGAACAGTCGTACTGTCATGTTCACAAAAATCCAAGAGAATCCCAAAAACTGTACAAGATTATACATGATTAAGTATCCCTTCTTCAGGTGTTTGAAAGCTAAAATCAATAATAAACACATCAGGTGAGCAGAGTACAATGGTAACACTTCTGCAAAGAGTACAGCTGCAAACCAGGCTTTCTATGAGAATAAAGCTTACAAGAAAAAGGGAAACTGTTGATTGCAATAAAAGGGTTGCTGTGCGCACTGTGGGTTCTGCCTGCTTTTACCATCATCTGCTAGAACTCAATTCTTGCTAGTCAGATTTTTTTAAATTCCTTGGAAACTGCAGTCCATTTTTATTAAATTTCTGAATAGCTCACAATACAAAGATTGTCCTCCAAGATGCACCAAGCCAGTCAAAATTGCTCCGTAAGAGTTGAGGTTCGCATGTAAAGTGACAGAAGCTTTCTAAACCCCACCTTACACACTAAAAAGGTACAGATACTTACGGTCTTTTGGGACTCTGGATTCTATTTTCATTTTGTTAATCTTTTCTTCTTCCTTAAGATGAAGGATAAGGTTTTAAAGACTGTTACTGTAATTAGCAAGTGATTTGTTAACTATACTACTGCAAAGCTAGTGGGTTTAAAACTCAGCTAAGCAGCCAGTTGCTAGAGGGTTTAAATTTTCACCTGCATAAACCAGCACATTCATCATCCAGAAATTATGGTACAGTAAAAGCTAGAGGGTGTTAACTAGTTATCCTGCCTTCACTATGTATTTTATTCTAGTAATTAGATGCTTTTGCTGAAAAAGCCTGCTGTTTTCTGTGTTAATTCTCAGTTATTACTGTTTCTTAGAGCTGTTCCTTAAAACATTTCATGACCCACCAGTGACCTGAAGGAAACTGGGAACATCCAGTCCCAGCTCTCTGCCTGCCCTTCACCACTGCTTTCTGGCTCCTGGCATTGCAGCAGCCCTTTCTCCTCTGTGCTAAGCTCAGTGGCTGTGGAGGGGAACAGGGCAGCATTTGTTGTAAAACAGATTTGCAGAAATGTGGTCTGCTCAAGTCTTTTCCAAGACGGTCTTGCACCTCCCTGCTGCAGTAAGCTGCTCGAGCTTACCAGATGGTGGGAATGCACTGTCAGGGCTAGCCCAGTGGCTCAGGAAAGAGCCTTAGAAATCCCTGCTTTCCAGACAAGCAATGCCCGGGACTGGCGTCTCTGGGCTCTGTATGGCACATCGACATGATCTTCATATGGATCAGGACACATGGCTGCAAAGCCGTCGGGCAAGGGGTGCAAGCCTTCGGCTGCAGACCCTGGCCAGTGCTGAGCTAGCGCACAGCCGCCAGTTCAGATTCGCGCTGCTGCTCTTTCTAGCCAGCAGCGTGCCTATTTCTGAACTCCTGCTTGCAATTTGAGTCGTTTAACCAATTCTACGTGGGATCTGTATGAAATAGCAGTAACAATCAGCATGCCAGATAACTCCAGGTAAATGAAGAACACAAATTCACGCGCAGGGGAACAGCTACCCTTACTTTGTAGCTGGCAGCACAAGCCACGCGTGCCCACAGGACTGACCTTCTCCTTCAGTTCCATTTCAGCATCCGATTCATCTAACCAGCGGTCAAAGTCAGGAGCTAGGAAGAGCTGGCGCTTCTCTTGCTTGGTGAGTCTCTCCCACCAGTTACTCTCTTTTTTCTGCACAGTGATGTTCAGCTGCCTTTGAGTCACCCTGCATACAGGCTGAGGGCAGACACAGGAGCATACATCAGCAAAAGAAACAAGCTCTGAGACTGAGTTGATACCCAAGCTCTCCTCATCAAGGAGGCAGGGATGACATGGACTGCTGCAGCACAAGCACCTCTCTGCCACCCAAGGCATGGAAGCAAAGGGCAGCCCAGTTGAAGATGGCAACTGTGATGGCTGTAGGACTTGATAAGCAGTTTGAAAGCCTGCCCGTACTGCGCAGCACCATTGCATCCCACCACAAAGAGCCAGCACAAACCCTGGCACTAGCCTTCCTAGGCAGAACCCATGATCTTGGCTTCAAACCTTCTTGCATTTAGTACTGTGAGCCACTCACTGCCTGTAGCCAGTGGTAAAAATAACACTACCATCAGCCACAGGTCCCTGTCCAAAACAGGGGACCCCATGTGACGTCTGCTACAGCGAAAGGAAGCGCTAACAGCCTTAGGAAACACCTGGAGACAATGGCGAGCTGACGGACCTGGCAGTGTGGTCACTGCCACCCCACGAGGCCTCTGCACCAGGCCTTTCCACCACGGCCACACTCTGCATAATGGCAGCCCAGAACCTCTCCATCCTTACAGCCCACAGCACTGTCACCTTGGGTGCGCACCCTTACTGCCACCATCGCACCCCTCCGCACCTCGAGCCCACGCCAGGGTGCTCTGCATGGGTCTGCCTCTCAAACCAGCTGAAACCGATGCAGAAGAGCCATGAACTGCGTTCTTAACTGAGCACGTTTCACCAGCGCTGCTCTCTCAAGGCTGTCTGGATGCTCCTAAGACATCTGAAGCCTGTAAGCTGTGATTTACAGCTACCAACACCTGATTCTTGCTTGTCAAAGGCTCCATCTCTCGCTGGTGGCCAGCCTGACACCAGCAAGCGGCACTCATGGTGCACATCAAAGCTGGAAGAGAAAACCCTGGACTGCAATACTTCCCAGACCCGACCATCTGTAGTTACACAGATTTCAAGGAGTCGATCCTCTTCCAGACTCGCAGTGACTCAGAGTGACTAGACTTTTGGAAGGAGACTGCTCTGCAGAGGCACGGGTTTGCCTTCCAGGCCTGGCTCCCCGCACAGCCCGTGTCTGCCAGCACAAGGGACAAGCACAGGCGGTGATGGGCGCTGTGGACCAGGACTGCTGCTCTACAGGACAGATGACGAACTGGTGACCAAGAGATGTTCATTGTCTGCCACTGAACACCTGGAAGGAGCCACCCAAGAAACCTGCGGGCTGATAGCCGCGTAGAGCCTTTCCCCAGGACAGTTTCGGTTCAACATCACTTTCAGAATGACCAGACCCTAGAAATTTACCCTCCGGCCCCTTGCTGTGTGGCACAGAGGGAACAGTCTCCTCCCTTGTTGAAGCAGCAGAGGTGAACGGTGGCTCCCAGTCTGACTGCAGCTATCCCCAACAGGCAGCCAGGAATAAGCAGCATAAATCCTGCACTGGGAGCAGAGCCCAGGGTTCTCCTGTGCCCCTAACAGCTTTGAGAGGTAAAGACAGACTTTACAGCCACCTGCGAGTAACGCTGCTCTTCCAGCCAAGCTCTCTCCTATCAGACTACGACAGCAATTAAGAAAAGATTTTGCGATAGGAGCCGCAGCGTATCTGTACTGGCAACCTGTGAAAACTGCACAAGCCAGAAGCACTAGTTCTCACGACTTTATTTTGTTGGGCTGCAAAAGAAGCCAGGAAACATCACTGACACTTCGCAGCACAGTGTTCCGCTGCTCTCCAGTCAAGGCTGCATCAGACAACACGTTGCCGGATTCTCCCATTATTTTGCTGCTTTAAATCCTTAAAAAATTTACAACTACTGTTTAACAACTAATACATGTAGGGCCCTGTTTCTATTAAAGCTGACCCATGCGAGCACTATCTCCAGTGAGGTGATTTGCATTAAGGCAGGATGGTGCTGAGCATCAGGATAGAAGACTGCCACAGACGGCTTTTAGTTTGCAGCAGTTACAGAGTCACCAGGAAAATCTAAATGACATATTATGGACTTTACGCACAGCCATTTTCCTTTCAAGTTTTTCAAAAATTACTTTTTCTTTGCAAGAGTTAGAAAAGTAAAAATACCTACTTTAGGCTCAACCGGTTCAAGGAACTCAATCTGAAATTCGTAGATGTTGTCCCCTTTGGCACCATGACCCTGAGCTAAAAGACAAGAATTAACAGTCAGCATGAAAGTCCTAGCCAGTTCCGCACACCCTGCCTGCAAAGGACACTTTACACATAGAAATATTCACCGGTTATTTACAGCGCTTCCCCCTGCCTTGCTGGGAGGCAAGAGGAAACCACACGATAACAGGGAAGATACAAACAGCCCAAAATGTTGCTCGGAGGTGCGGTCGCTGGAGTCGGCAGCTAAAGCTGCTGCAGCTCTGCATGGTGCTGGAAAAGGGCGCCCGCTCGCAGGAAGGCAGCGTGCGAGCTTCCCAAAGGGAAGGGCCCAAAAGGCTGCTCACAGCTAACTTGAATCCCACTGGAAATCCCCTTTGGGGATCCAGCCATTGGGGGATCCAGCCTCCCCAATGACGAGCGAGCACCCAGGGAGGCCGGTCTCTGGTGGGTCCGCAGAAGCGCGACGTGGGGAGTCCCCTCCCAACGGCAGAAGGGTGCGTTCATCTCTCATCTCCCGCATATGCAGGTCTTGTCCCCGGAAGGGCTCCGAAAACCTGCATGCTGAGTTTAATTTCCATCCTTCCAAGCTGTAAACTGATCCTGAAGCAAACACAATGTCCAACACCCCACTATCAAATGGCCCTGGCTGTGGTTTAGCAGGGAGGCAGCATTTCCTAGACAATGCATCTTAAAGAAAACCACCAAATAAATGAGAAAACCTAAATAAAAACAGCTATGCCGTATCCTCAGTGCTACCCCGACAAGCCAACCGTGCTGCAACGTGCAGCTGCCCAGCAGAAACAAAACCATCTTTTAGGAAGAGATCTGCTTTACCTTTCAAATCGAGCGCTAGTTCCCGATGCAGAGGTTTGATAACCGTTGCAAACAAGGTCTTTGTGACAGGAAAAATTGCTGCAAGTTACCTCCGGGGTTCAGTTGAGACATATGGAAATTTCTCTGATATTTAAATATGGGGAGGTAGGTTTTTGTTTTCTTACTAGATAAGATACAACCTGCTATGGTTACTAGCGCTGGCATACAACGGCTTGTAGGTGGGTGCGTGTCATGACGTATCCGTACATGCCCGGCACCCAGCGCTGAGCTCGGTCACTGCCACCAAGGGCAGCGATGGGGACCGGGCACCCCGTGGCTGCGGGCACCCCGGTCTCTCCTCCCGGGACACCCACACACCCGGGTGGGCCGGGCTCAGCGAGCAGGAGACCGCCCCGAAGGACCAGCCCCTACCTTTGAAGTGCAGCACGTTGTCGGTGATGGCGATCTCCG
>NW_009233990.1:12347-24874 GCF_000690835.1 Fulmarus glacialis | reverse complement strand
GGAGAAGAGGAGGCTCAGGGGAGGCCTTACCGCTCTCTACAACTACCTGAAAGCAGGTTGTAGTGAGGTAGGTGTTGGTCTCTTCTGCCAAGTAATAAGCAATAAGACAAGAGGAAACGGCCTCAAGGTGCACCAGGGGAGATTTAGATTGGGTATTAGGAAAAATTTCTTCACTGAAAGGGTTGTCAAACCCTGGAACAGGCTGCCCGGGGAAGTGATTGAATCACCATCCCTGGAAGTATTTCAAAGACGTATAGATGTGGTGCTTAGGGACATGGTTTAATGGTGGATTTGGCAGTGCTAGGTTAATGGTTGGACTTCATGATCTTAAAGGTCTTTTCCAACCTAAATAATTCTGTGATTCTATGATTCTATGATTCTAAGTAACAGGTATTTTAATGTTTGGCCCAATTATATTTTGTTTTGGAAGAACATTTCTATTTCCCAACAAATATGTTTTCCATGACCTAAATGATTGTTTTTTACCTTCAAAACATATTACTTTACAAAGACATAATTTTTCTAGCAATAAAAATTATAGGAGGTAAGAGAAGATGTTTATATAGTACAAAGGTACGTAATCACTAAAAGGAGTCTTACCAGCTACCAAGCTTGGTAAAAGTGCAATTGCCTGAACAGAAGATTTAGGCCTATTAGAACCATCTACTGACCTATTATGAAGCCAGACTTTTCCTAAAGTCTCCAGAAACCATTTTTAGTTGCAACATCTGTTTTCTTGGGGACAAAAAAAATAATTGATCAGAATATGTTTGCTCTGCTGTCTGTTTCTTTGAATTTCTTGATTCTGAAGGCCACAGAATGAGCAATGTGTTGTTGGTGACAGCCCTGGAAAAGCTTAAGGCTTTTGCTGCTGTAGGTGAGAAAAAGTAAGCCCACAGTGAGAGCTGCCAGGGCATCAGGCCTCCCTGTGGACAGCAGCTGACACATAGCAGTTTCCTGAGGAACAACAACCACGCAGTAGCAGCACACTTTTTTTTTCCCAGGGCTCTGGCATTAAGATTTTTGCAACTCCTGTTTTGCGGTGCCTGGCAGCCAGCTTGCTCTAATCAATTATTTCTTTTGCCTGTGTGTAGAGCTGGCACTGAAGTGGATCTGTACATTTGTGGCAGTATAATAGCAAGACAGGTCCATTTGCTTAAGATCTAGTCAGGGACAAGTCACAGACAATTGGGACATTAACTGTGTAAAGTAAGGGCATATGCAGGGTGATGAACTTCACTCAACTAAGCCACAGAGATAGTTTTTCCTTGGCAGCCTTCTCGTGGCTGAGCTTCCAAATGAAAAGAAGTCATGGGCAGCTGTTAGGTGTAATGAGATCAATCATGAAATAGATGGTTTTTTTGCGTATCTCAGGATGTGACAGTAAAGAGCAATCCATAGGTCAGTTATGTGGAAGGGGGGTACAAGTCCAATCTAACTGAATAGGGGAAGAAATGCCACGTGGAGATCTTCAGGATGTAGGCATGCACTATTTCTTTTGTATTTAGATCTGACATTAACCCAAAGCTTCCACTGAAGTGAAGAGTACCTTAGATAGCATGAATTTTTGGGGGGAGAAAAAAATCCAGTCATACATTTTAGGCAACCAGTTAAAAAAATATGATTACACATCCTTTTCCTTCCAGACAAAATGTGATAACATATGGCCTGCCTGATTAGTGCTTCATAAATCACTGTTGTATTTGATCATAAATGACACATAAAAGGAAATAATGTTTTAATACTTTGTACTTACTTTCATGTTGCATGTGAGGTTCCTCTCAAAAAAAGCAGAATGATAATGTCTGGTTACTACCTCAATGACAAAATTAACAAGCTCGTATAAATTTCTAAATCAAGCAAACAGACTGCATCGGCGGGTGTTTGTATGAGGAAATATATCCAAGAACATAGAAGTGCTTGGTAAGGATACTATACAAGGCTGTTAGTGTCATACTGGTCGGGAGAAGTGTAAATGTATCTGAAGAAAAGATGAAAAAAAATGAAGAGAAATGGAACAGTCATGGAAAATTTGCATATTATTGGGTAAACAAAGCTTTTGTAAGCTAATTCAGGTGAATGTTTATACCTTTGCATATTTGGTAGCTTCATAACAGTCTTTAGAGAACAGGCTTAGCTCTCTGGTGGTGACTTGCGTTTGGAAACTAAACCAATCCATATGTTTAATGCAGAAGCTTATTTTACACAAGTGAGATTTTCAACGTTTCACTTGATATGTTTGAATCACTAATTGCTAATTGCAGATTCCCTCACTGTTCTTTTTAGTGACATATTTGTACCAGCCACTGAAAGATTACATCAAGAACATCAATTGGTGCATAAATATTTATGAATACTTAAGTGGAATAATCAAGTGTAATAAACTCTCCAGAGATGCTGCTGGTATCTGAAGAGAATGTTAAGAGTCATATAATGTGTACATATGTGCTGTGAAAAAGGTTAACATTTGCCTTGCCAGAGTCCCTCTCTTATTAGAGGAATTAATTTGCTTTTGAGATTTCCAAACAAACTTTTCACTTAAAACACTTTTTAAGGTGGGGAAGAGATATCTAGGCTACTAAGAATAATTTTACTTCCAGTTTACTTCTTCAGAGATAGCAATGATAGCTAGCTTGTGACTTAAAATTTTACTAGCACTGCAGGCTTTTTCCTTCATGAGTACAGAGCTCCTTTAATTTCTTCCGGTTTCATTAACAGCAGAGAATAATAGTAGACAGCCCTGCTCAGTAAGAAAACTAAGCACAGCAGTAGGCATCTACAAGGCACCTTGTTCCACCCCATGAAGAAAGATACTTGCCTTTCAAATGGAGAAGCCTTAAACAGTGCAAAATGGGGAGAGTTGTTCCCCATTCTTGCTTCCCTTTAGAAGCACAGCAAGATATCGCTGCTGGATATCTAGAGGAATTTGCCATTGTTGTTGCTAATTGTGTGAGGTCGCCCTATTTCTTTCCTTGGACTGAAAATGAAGTATTGATTATGAAATTTTATATCAGAATGTTTCTGACAGCTCACTGGCTGCTAGAAAGCATAATTAGAGGTAACAACTATATCACATTATATGTAAAATACAAAAAACTGACTCTGCAAAAAAAAAAAAGTTTTTTACATATTTTGGCGGAAGCAAAGAACTGGAATGCAGATACAGCCAATCCCACACATTGTCTTTTGCTGCCAGCATGTTTAGCCTCTTTAATTAATTATTTTAATACTCCAGTCATTCCAAAATCTTTCTATTTACTTGTTACTTCCAGACCTGTCAACTTTTAGGCTCGATAGACAAAGCTGTAATATGTCTGCCTCACTGGAAAGAGAGCATTATCCAGGAATCCTTCCTTTAGGCTTTGTCATCAACATTCCTGGACCCCAGCATTGTCTAAGGGCTTGGACTATAGTCCTGTACATTTCTAGTCTTAATGGACTAGATACGTTAGACTTTAAAGTATGACATTTAAGACTGATAAAAATCTTAATCTAAATTCTGCAAGTGATTCCCTCAAGCCTTTTGGTACAGAGACTGGAATGTTGATTCCAGAAGCTGATATTCCCTCCTGCCCCAATCCACAAAAACTTCCATGACTTTTATTGAATTAAATATAAAAGAAGAAATTCATTTGACTTATTCCTGTGTTATCCTTTATGAAATCTATTTCACTGTGCTCTCAAGGTTTTGAGAGTCTTGAATATTAATTTTTTGATAATACGTAACAAAGCTGATGGCCCAAATATCCTGATTCAGTTTTGGCAGTTCTAGGCTATGATCTTGCAAAGAACTCAGTGATGACAGAGATCATTGGAAAAGTCAGGGATCAAGAATAGACACAAAGTAAAAGCTGAACAGATCAAAGTCAGTGGTGTGTCTGCACCAAAGAACTGATTCGTGTGCTTATATCCTATTAACTGTTATTTAATGGTGAAGTGATTTGCTGAATTTGTCCCTGGAAGATTTGCATTTCAGCTTATGCAAAACAATAAGCACCACAAGATGTTTTCACTAGTCTTACAAGAAACTGGTAAAATGTTGTTATTCAAAATGAGCCAGATCACTATATCAAAAAAAACACAAAATGTTGAGGTTTTTCATGATAATCATATAAACAATTTTGCACCATATCCCCTCTCTGTAGTTCATGCAAGTAGTTATTATAGGTAAGGTACTCAGAGGAAACTGTCATTGCTTGTGCTATCCCTATTCACTGAATAAGAGCCTTCAGCATCCAGAGCCTGGTCTTGCATATTTCATTACCATTAAACACACAGAGATAAATAAAAGAGCTCTGATGTTCCATTTTTATTTTAATTTCCAAAGGCATTTCATAAAGCTCTGTAATGTATGTTCACCCAGTGATACTGATTCTCTTTAAATACCTTTCAATATTAATAGTGACATGATAATCTTTTTTTCCATTAAAAATGTTTTCCTCGGTGATAAATAATCAGCTTCAATGTCAATTATTTTGACTCCATTTTGTGGAGAGATGCACAGGCACCGTTAGATACTTAGTTGCAGAACAGGTTTGCATAAATGTATGACTTTATTCTATTAGTACGCACCCCTAAATAATAACAAATGTATATTTGTAACTCTTTTTTTTTTTCCTACTCTTCGTATAGGAGGAACATCATTTAATGTGTTGCTTTAAAAGAAAGGAACAGAACTACTTACTAACTAACTAGGCTTTTAAGCCTTCATTTAATTTTCCTTTTCTCTTGGGCCATAAAATAACTCATGAAATATGAGGCATTTAGTATGACTAATTAATCCCCATCTGATGTTTTTGCTAATATTATTACCGTATTAATTAGCTAATTACCCTAACATAGCCAATGGTAATAAAATGAAAGCAATACTGCAACCATTCTTGTTGAGTTGTAGTCTGGCAAACCTCACTGCATTTAAAGCATTTCTGAAACAACATACGGTTCTAGGGAGGAAGACAAGGTAAGAGTTGCACCCTATATCAAATCTCTTTGTTTGATAACAACAGAAAGTCTAAACTGCAAGGCAACTGCAAGGTAACATGCCTCTTATACTGATATGTGTAACTTTGGATATTGATACTCCCTCTCCCAACTATGAAAATAATACAGGTACGAAATGATAATTTTATTTGTAAGACAAGGAGGAAATGGCTCAAAAATTCAGCATATTGCAATTGAATACGTGGGTAGGTAGGCAGATAAATATCAGTTAGGTAATCAGAGATTATTGTGATGGGATTGTTTAGAAGACTGACAAATCAGGCCAGTTTTCAAACTTTACTGAATGAATTAGTGGCACACTTCTTGCTACAGTTGTACTTACAAATTATTAATCATGATCACTGCATATGCAAAACTGTTAGTCTTTTATACCTATGTTCTGGATTATCTGTGAGTATACGATAACACAGAGTTTATTATGTATAGTTGGTAACAACGGCCATGCTTCTTGGTGTTTTTAGTCACCAACGCTGGAGAGTTCTTTGAAGAGAGGCCAAAACCAAAGTGGTTTTGTCTTCTTTCTTCTCTGATTTTCTGCACTTATGCCTGGTGTTTTTATGCCATTTTCCTCTCCCCAAAAGGGGAGTCTAATCTGTCCCAATCCTGCTTTTCTATTTTCCTTTATTTTGGCAGTCATCCTTTTATGTATCCAGTGCATCATATTTGCACTCCTTTGTACTTACCTTTTCTCTGTCTTTCACTTTTGTGTTAATTAGATGCCCTTTACATGCCAGCACACCCCACTTTGCCTGTCTCTTTGGTGGTCATACTGCTTATATACTTAGTAAAATGCTTATACATTGTGTCTGGCTGGGCCATGATACAAAATACGAGCATACTGTTGTTAAACTATTTTAGTTTGCTTATAATCAGATTAAAGGCAAGTTAATATTATTTACATTCTCATCAGCACACTTTTAATTTGTAGGTGTTTTAGTTACAAGGGTTAGGCAGCAGAGTGTCAGCTCATGTTGATTGTGACTGGAAATTATTGCCTTGACATTTTTCTATGGTAGCTACGCAAAGCATGTTTGGTTAACTTACCTCAATGAATAATGAAAAAATCTTTATGTGTATTCAATGTCTGAGTTCTGAAATATAAAATAATTTTATTTCACTACAGCATTGACAAAACAAAGAGGACAGGAGTAAAGTTTAAAAACATCACTTTTCTATGACTAATAAACATTTCCTAAAAACTACACAGACCATGTATTTACAAGGTATTTAATGCTTTAATCAATTATTGTGTTGTTTTGCACTTTTAATACTAAAGTTAGTATTAAAATGCATTGCTTTTGAAAGGTAGAAGTGGTTTACAAAAATGTATTTATTAACTTATTTTCTCTATCTTAAAAATGAAAAAGCTATTACCCTGCCCATATAGGCATTTACAGAATAGTTGCCATTTCACTCGTCAGCAGTATAGCAGATGCAAATTGACTCAAAGATGAAAAACTATACTATAGCTAGCAAAGATCTTTCTCAAACTCATATCTATATCTCTTGAATGTCAGCTCCATGTTGTGTTTATTTCAGTTAGAAGGATTTCTCTTAAGAAAGTTCTTCAACTTGTTAAATAACATTTGAAGTTGAAGGAGTTTTTCTTGACCGCTTTTTACTGAACAATGTTTTTATGCTTGCCAATATGATGCACGTAGATACATACCACGTGTTGGTTGATTAAACCTCTTTAAACTTCCTGATACTGTGGAGAATGCAAAAATATCTTTAGCAGATTGAGGGGAAAAAAGGAGTTACTACTAGAGCTGTTCAGCAGAATAATGGTCACTTTCAAGTTAAAAGTTCACTTTTCAATCTATTTGCCAAGGAAAGTCTGTAACTTACTCTCATGCCATGTGGGAAGCCACTCCCTCCCAGCTGTGTTATGCCAGAACTCCCAGAATATATCTCACTGGGTTAGACAAGAGGTCCATTTAGCTCAATATCCAGAAAGCATACAAGCTTGGAGGCTCCATGCAGCCTGTTCCCATCAACTTAACACTATCCTCAGTTGTTGGCTGAGAAATATCAGAGGAGACATACATATCTGCCTTGTCCTCTTACAACCTATTTATAGGCATGTTGTCCATGAGGTTGTTTAAATGCTTGCTGATGCTGTCTACTTCCAAAATTTACTGTTGCAGCAAGTTCCAGAAGATTGCTTGTTACATAAAGTATTTACTTTTATGTTTTAAGCCAATCTCCTATTAGTTTCCATTGCCCTCTAGTTTTACTGTTAATTTTCAATCTATTAATCAATTTATGATTTTGTAAATCTTAGTCCCATCCCTCTCAGCTGTCTCCTTTCCAAACTACCTTAGCCTTTTAGTCTCTCTTTGTAAAACAGCTGCTTCATCTCCTTGATAATTTTGGTTGTCCTTCCCTGAAACACCTCAAACTGCTCTACACCCTTCTTGGACCAAAACTGTACACACTACCCAAGAGATGGGCAAAACATGGTTTTATTCAGAAGCAAAAAAATGCACAAACTTTCCATTTTTTTCTGAATACCCTTTCTGATTTTATCCAACTTTTTTTTGGCTTTTTTGGATGCCACAGCACACTGAACTAATGATTTCAGAGAATTGCTAATGATGGCTCCAAGATCTCTTTCCTGAATTGTAATTGTCATTTCTGACTTCAACTTTACTTATATATGGCTTAGATTCTTTTCCCTAGATGCGTTACTTTTCATTATCTACATTGAAGCTCACTTGCCACTGTTTTGTTGAGATTCTACCTGGTATCCCTCTGACTGACAATACAGGTCAAATCCAGGTACATTTAATGAGAAAGTTAACTTGTGTAGTTCTTTTGGATTGAATTTTAATAGGTTGTTGTTTAAATGATGCAGCACATATGTTTAAGAAATTTTTTGTTGCAGTAATTGCTAATATACTCACTTTTAAATGAGCAAACCATACCTAGCTAATTGTAAGCAAAGGAACTTTACATACTTCTCCTATAGATGTAGTATACAAGGAGACCTGGTTCTTCAGAATATCAAAGCAGAAGCTTTGTTTAACTGTGGGCTAGTAATTCTCCTTTGCCTTAGGAATAATTTGAGTTGGAGGAATGACAACATTTTTATTTGTCGATAATGCCACATACAAGCCAGGCTCTCAATTAATTTCCCTTCCCAGTGATTGTAGAGAACCTCTTATTAATCTTATTATTATTTAAACACTTAGTAATGTTGAACGAAATCCAAGAATTTCTAATGCCTGTGAACTCTTCAGTCTTTCTTACACTAAACACACAGAGACCCATTTGTATCTGTGATCCCTTTTTCTCTTGAGTTATTAAAATTTATCTAAAAAAGCACTAGCAAACTCACTGCATATTGCAACAGTCTACCAAAATCAGGTTGTTCTATATGCTTCAGTGTGTAAAAGGCACTCTGACAGAGACTGTCCAGTGACCAGTTCCTATTTCCCTGGGGATGATGCCTTTTCAGGACCTGACAAGTATCACTCACCCACAGGACCAAACAATCCAGAACTGCTTCAGCTGCAAATTCACTTAGCAGGGATATAAGATACCTGTGACCAGAAACAGGGTAGTAAGTGAATCTAATCTTAGCTACTCTAAGCATCTTACTTAGCTCCTCCTAGGTTAGGAGCCTAGGCTCCCTAGATAGGCAAGGATTCACTGAATGCAAGGCAAATCCTAGTCTCAACAGTAAGAGTGCTAGCTCTGCCCCTCAGTATGACCGTTCCTTCTGGAACAGCCTTCTGGAACAGAGGAGAGAATAATTTTTCATCTAGTTCTTCTTTACAGGATAGGTATGTTCTCAGATCCGGCAAACACTCATAGGTTGCAATTATTATCAATAGCAAGTCTTTGCTTGAGACTTCTTTGTTATAATGCCAAGTTCTACTTCTGTACACTGATGTAAATCCAGTGTATCACACACAGTAAGCTCATGGAGAGCAGAATCCGACCCATACTTTCAATTACCTGGTGTGTTTTCTAGTGAAGACAGTACAACAACCTTCAGTATTAAATAGGACCTTTCTATTTTTCTGAGTTCATGAATGAAGATCTTCTTATTCAGTAGCTCCAGCTATCTGTAAATTATTATATGACTGAAAAAAAAGATTTCCAAAACCTTTGAATTCACTTAGAAGAAACTCATTAATGCTTAGAAGACAAGGGCGTTGTATCCATGAGGGTAGATGCAATCCTGGAAGATGAGCCTAGAGCTCCCAGCAACAGCACACAATGCACTTAATTGTCCTGGATAAAAAACCTTTTCTAAAAGGATATAATAGGTCTGTTGTTGGTTTCAGAACAGTTCTTGGAGGCCTAGTGTCTTGAACTGTCACAAAATGTTGCATCCATCTTATCTATTAACAGCCTAGGGAAGACCATTTCCAGAATGCAAAAGTTTAAGACTGGAGTTCACTTCTCAGGGTTACAGCTTTTAATGGACTGACTGTCACTGATAAGAAAATGATGGAGGAGCACAATGTTCTTGCAATCTCATTAGCTGGATGTATTGTGTGATGTTAAAGTTACCAACGTGCAGAATACTAACACACACCAGCTACAAAAGAGTGAAGGAGAAAGCAATTTAAAGTTATACATGAAACTTTTATACTCTAGCTATTGATTTGAAATAACAGTTTGCAGTGCTTTTTTTTTTTTTGGTATTCTGTGCTTACCTCTTTTAGGATACAGTTTAGTTGGTGTTAATAATAATACACTAAAGAAAAACCCCTCAACAACAATGAACTAACCAACCAAAAACCCTGCAACACAAACAGAAACAGAGTATTTCCTGGATGTGTTTTCTTGTTCCAATGATACATTTTTTTACTTTTTTTCCCCTATGCCAAATATTTCAGTAATGCTGCCTTCTTTTTGAGAAAGGGATGTGAAAATACCCAGCAAGGGACAAATGGGGATTCACTCCTTACAATTGCTTGACTGCCTAATACAGTTATTAGAGTGTAAATGTGACATTTTAAATTTTTTACCTCGGGGAAAATCTAACCAAAGAGGCTGACCTTTAGTCATTTACACATCTGCAGTAAGTCCACCACTGATATTTTGTAATTGCCTGTCACATGTATTGTTAAATATGATGTAAATACCCCTCCATACATCTCCAACATAATCAATAGTTTTCCTATTAAGATAAAACACTTCTTATGCAATAGAAACTTTGATTTGTAAATCTTTCTTTCTAACTAGGATGCAAGCTGGCACCTCTGCAAAGGAAACACGGACCGAAAGACAAGAAATACTGAAATATTTATGTTTTTTCCTTCAAACCACTCATCCTGGCGATGTATAAAGTGGGGTAAATCAGACATTTCAGGCCGTGACACTTTGTAATAATTAGCTAAGTACTGTCTGTGATAGTCTTGTCTCTGCACTAACTTTAGTACAATTTGGTGACAGGTTAGTGTATGTTCTTAAGGACTTTGCTTCTATGGTCTTGTTGGATCTTGTGTTTCATGGATAAGCTAAATTTCTTTGGGAGTCTGCAATCATTTGATTCTGGCTGTTCCTTCCCCTGAGAGATGTTGACATCTCCAGCACATACGTACCTTTAGGTGAAAAATGCACATGTGTGCTAGAGATACTGTTCCACTACATCCTAGCGCTATCCCAGCAGCAGCAGAAGCTAATGTACCTTCACTCTCCATGTGGTTCAGGAATGACCCACGGGAACATGCTAGAATAAGGGGATAATACTCAGATTAGAAGCAGGTAGGGAATTTAGTGTTCTTTGCTGGTAGTTAAGAACTCTGAGTCAAAATGAGGTATATAAACCTTTGTTGCCATAGAAGGGAAGAAACATACGTCCGAGAATGCAGCCCTTGAGAAAGCAGGGGAATCTGTGCAACCAGCTCTCTGTGGCGTTCCTAGCATGGTCAAGGGATGTTTTGAACCAGAGGATTTTAAAGGCTTACCCATACTCTCTGCAGATGATCCCTTAAAAGCTTTTAAGCGTGTGGTGGCAAATGTCTTTTAAAAGCATTGTAGTCCGTTGTCTCTGGGGCCAGCTCAGATATCTGTAAATACCAAGTTTGATTTTCCATATGTAACAGCTCTAACTGCACCCATGCATGCTCATCTGCATGTCACTGAACTGTCAAAACATAACCTTTTTTATAACGCAGGTGATTTTGATACATGAGAAATGCTGCACTCAAATTAGTGAAGTCAAACATAAGGGTACACAAGAATGTATCAGAGCACACAAATAGTTGTTTCCTTTCCTTATAGGTAATGTCAGAGCTGTGGAACCACAATTTAATTTTTCCCTTTATTCTTATGTGCAGAACTGTACTTTCTGTGTCAATGCCAAAAAGGGACTCTAAAGCTTAGCTTTCTAGATTAAAATTTCTCTACCCTTTGATTTAAAATGAGGTGACTATCTACTTCTGTTTTCTGGAATGTTCTTTGCAATGTCTGGGGCTTTTGCCATCAAAACCAGGATACTGAACTAAAAATCACCACCCTGCTTCAGTACAGTGTTTCTACTGGTACTTCTAATGTAGTAAGGATTCATTAGAATAATTTGTATTATCTGATGTCAGAATTACCAGCAGAACATAGGTCTTCAAATCAGTGCTTGTAACTTTTTTTGGTTTGGTTTGGTTTGGTTTGTTTTTTTTAACAAAGTAGGTGTGATGAGATGGATTACTTTTCCCTGTAGAAACAAAATAAAATGAGGTATCTCTTTTATATGTAAATGTCACAAAAATCTTTCCAAATCTTACCAAATAAATGACAGTTCTCAAATCATCTTTGTTCTCTTGAACTAGAGAAAATCCAGTTCCTCAATGGTCACAGAAAAGAAATAGGGAAGACTTAGGAAGCCTCTCCATACCTGTAACACAACCCTCTTCTCTCTGCAAACCCTTTGGTTGTCATATACAGCACACTGCATATTTGTGGAAATGACCCATCAGACCTGCTTCTCCCAAACACCAGAGGGCTGGATGAAGGCTTTTTCCTACAGAAGCTGGTACCTAGAGGACTTTTGAGCCTTAACTATACAATAGGAGTATATTGTGTATATATATACACACACACATATATATACATATATACGTATATATATAGAGAGAAGCGGAAGCTAATATTTTCAAAGCTTTGATTTTTGTTAGTTAGCTGCGTTCAGAATTCAATGCCTAATTTAGGGAAGGCTTCCATTAGGGACTGGTTTTCCTATCCAGAATGAAAATGCTGTGAGCTTGAACAAGGTTTTGAGTTAAACAGAATCAAATCTATTAAGCCTTCTGGAGGAAAAGCTGGTATGTAAAACATGTTTACTCCGGATTTGTTTGATTTGTTTGATTGCAAACCTTAGTGCTTCCTTTGACTATTATGTAAAATTCCCAAATTTCCTGAATTCTCCCTTCTTTTGAACTTGCCTTTCTGCCTTCCTCTTTCAACGGAATTTGGTTTAAGGTTTTCAAGGGCACATTCACTGTCTTTTCTTTGAAGTGAAGCCTAAGCCCTTAAAGCCTTAAGTGGTGAGAATTTATTAGTTAGAATGAGTG
>NW_009233990.1:4575-12316 GCF_000690835.1 Fulmarus glacialis | reverse complement strand
AAGAGTAAGCAAGAGTTTTCTGATATTCTAATCAGAAAATGTTATGAACCATTCCCCATACACACACTTCAAATGAAAAAATTTCATTAGAGTTTTAAATTTGAAAAATGCTGACAAGTCTTATTCTTAAGACTCAACATTTATATTTGTACTCTTGTTTGTTTGTTTGTTTTAAGGAGCTTTGAAACCCTTGTGGGATTAAGTTGAAATGCCTGTACTGAATGTTAATTGAAACTGGTCACTGCATTCCGTTAAGTCGAAATCCCAGCTCAAGCATGTGATTAAATGTTTCAGCCTTATAATTGCATCTCTGGATGGCCGTAAATACATTTTGAAATTGAACCCTTGGTTGGTGATAGAAGGTGATTTACACCTGTTACATGTCAGTGATGGAACTTTTATGCAATAATTTAAATTCATTTTGTCTCTAGCTTTTGAAGTATTTACTCTCTTGAGTGCTTATTATGTTTTTGCTTGGCTATTTTTGTCGTGAAGAATCAGTTAATTCAGAAAAAGAGGTTGGGTATGCTGCAAAATGCAACAAACCTCACTGTGTCATGTTTTTACTACATAGTAGATGTCTTTCAGTGAGAGATGTATGAAAGAGTATTTAGGTGAAAATTGTCCTTGGAAACATTTTTGCTTTTATTTTTGCATTCTAAATTGGTTACATTTTTTAAAATATCCCTCATGTCATTAAAGAAAGGAACTCAGAAATGCTCTGAGATGCTTTTGCCCAAAGTACAGCTGCAGTTCTAATTTCCCATTCAGCTCATATATTTTTCTATAATCTTGTTAGCCATCTATGTTGTTGTACTTGATCTCAGTACAGTACTTACAGTTTGTAGCTCTGGACACTGTCTTCTCCCTCCTCCCCCCCCCCCCCCATCGTTTTTATACAGCCTTACATCTAAAACCTGGAGAACCTACCTGTTCTGGAGGCCGGTAATTTGGTAAAACATCTTAGTGTCCATTAAAAACAAACAAACAAACAAACAAACAAAATGAAAAAACCGTAGCTACCCTAAGTGCAGAGAAAACCTTGATGTTATGATCTATACATCCCACCTGTACTCAGTGACCCAGGAAATAGAAAGTAAAAGCATATGATTGCAAGTCAATGTAATGATTCTAAAATGCTACTCCTGAGCAATCATGATGTAATTTTGCCTGGTGATGTTTTAACTAAAGGAGTTCTAGCTGCATCTTTGCATGCTTTGTCCCTGATATCTTAACAGTTATTCCCTTGACAGGGAGGGGAATAAATGCATCCATTAACACTGTTTAGAAATTGTGTAAGTGCTCACTGTATATATACATACATATATATGATGTGTATATGTATACACACACATGTGTTGTATATCATATATATATGTTGTATATCATATACATATGATACATATATATGACAATTCTACTTTTTAATCTCTTAGCTAGACTGTTGTGTCTTCTTGCAATTACAGGCCCTTGCCATTTACTCAAATAGCCCAGCACGTTCTGGCATGTGGATTTCCATCATGACAGATATTTTATATGTTGCATGAAGTGCTGTCACAAGCTCTTGCTGCTTATGAGACTCCATGTCACCATGAGCAAAGCAGCCCCTGGCAGATACCAATGGTGAGCTGATTCCTTGCCTCTTTTCTCAGCTCACCCTTCACTCATAAGGAAAGTGGAATTATCCCAGCTTTTTACTGCTCATCAAGTCACGGTGATCTAATTGACTGGGATCACTTTGAAGAAATATCATCAGTGAGGTCTGTATTGCCTTTAAAATCTCCTTTCTGTGGACCTTCTGCATAATTTTCAGGAACAAAGACATGTATGTTGTACATTCATCTGAGGGACAAACAAAATTTTAACCTTCCTTGAGAGTACATGCTTGAGAGTACCTAATGTTTTTGTTAGCAGGGCTGAGGAAAAAAAATCCATTTTTAAGATAATGTTAATTATCCCTAGGCTAATATCAGTAAGATCAGCTTCATATAACATGATTATTAAATGTTGATTTTTAATTAAGAGGTATTTGCACTATAAAAGGGGCTTTCATCTGTGTAGAAAGGATGCTTAAAATATTTTAATTTCTACTATTTGCACTGTTCCATTTTTTTAATTACTATTTTTTTTACAGGGAATTTTTGCAGTATATAAAATTCAAGAGATATTCCTTTATAGCACCTTTTTAATAGTTACTATTATAAAAGCTGGGTACTCTGACCCTAATTAACGTCGTATGTTATTGTACACTGCGTGAAGGGACCAGCTAAATTTTCCTTATCAATCATAATCAAAAGCCTGTTTGTTTAGCAATGATTATTATAATAAAAAAGAGTGAGTGAGAAAGAGAGAGAGACTATTTATATAAGTGTGTCTGTGCCTATACCAGATAGAGGTCTGTTTTCAAAGCAGAGCACAAAGAAAAATCCTCTCAACTCCCAGTGATGCTAATGGAAGTTCTCCAACTAAATCCCTGAACATCCTTTTGAAAACATATCCCTAATGTAGATAAAAGTGTAGGTTTTTTCTTTCTTTCAGCAAAGAGAAAGTCTAGTAGGATTTATTTTGCCCCTCCTCTCATTCTGATACACTATCTTAGGTGGACTCTGTGAAAACTCTGCTGAGAGACATATTTACGGTCTTCCTACAAAAACAATTCCCCTTGGTTCAGAAATAAAAGCAGGCTTCATCAGCTTTCCTCTTTTTTTATGCTGGTAAGCTCTCTTTTCTTCTTTCCCTGAAGAGGCTATCTACAAAGGAGAGGTGAAACTCTGATATAAACTGCTGTCATATTTGGGGGAAGGGAAGTCACCTAGTTCAGACCTTGGAGGCTCCAAGAGGGAACACTCTAGGGAAAAAAGCTTCTTGTCTTTATTCTTCACTTGTGGAAAAAGTCTTCAGTAGGTAGTTGAAATGAAGCAGATCTGAACAGGTTGCTCTTCATAACCTGCTGGGGTAATCTACAGTGTCAATTCTTGCTTAAGGGGAAGACCAGGGCACCCACTGAGACTGAACTCTGAAGAAATGCTGGGTCAGAAGCCAAATGCATACCCAGAAAAGAAGGCTTAATTTTCTTTACACCTTTTTTTTTGGTTTTTTTTTTTCCTTTCCCCTGTAGTAGGGATGGACCAGTTTCCCATTTGAAAATAAGATTGCATGAGAAAGTTGAGACAATTTTTCACTAATGACTCAATTTGTATTGTATTTTCCACTCAAGAAGCTTTTTTAAAAAATCATGTTATTGTTCTTTTAATGTGTTTAATAAGATGATATAATTTCATTGCTGGTATCAAATTCACTTCTTATTATAATAAATTTATAAAATATATCCATATTTTATGTGATTATCTATATGTGTAAAGTAATTGTTTTAATGTTTTTGTTTTCTTTTTTGTGAGACATCTTAATATTTCAGCTTTCAACTCCAATTTGGAGTGGAACTAACCTTCCAGTTGGCAATTTTTCCCTGGAAAGGTAATTCTGCTGTTTTGGTGAGTTCTACTCTGTATGGTGGGGTTTTGACTATCTGTGCCAAAAGAGTAAAGTCCTGGGATTTACAGAATAATTGATTATCTCAACTGAGAAGTCAGAAAGTGTGTAATGATTATGAATACCAGGAAGGAAAACAAAAACAAAACATTACTTTCTTTTAAAAATAAAATTAACAGAAACATGCATTTTTAATATCATGGAGCTTTAACACAGCTACATTTTTGTAAGATAAGGGTTGATTCATTCTGTTTACATCTCATGGTTAATTAGGGCAGACTGAGATATTGCACAGGAGTTGTGATTTTTTTTTTATATTCAGAGGTACTGCTCAGTAGAAAGAATATGATGATAGTGTGTTGTAATTTGAGTTGTAATTTACTGAAAGACAAAGCCTATGTATACACGCTAAACTAAGATTATATGTATACAAATTAATATATATATGATATTATATCTCATTCCTTTCTTATGTCAACATTGTATGGAGGCGGAAATCCTGACATGCAAGAACTTGAAGCTGTGTTCATTTACATATAGTAGAAAGCTTTAGGTAGCAAAATCAACCCAGCCTGCATACTTCCAGGATTACAGCGGATGAGTAAGAAGGATTTCTTTGAAAAGGAAAGACTGTTCACAGTATTTTAAATTTTTTGAGCATTAAATAAATACCTTTCAAATTAAAATTCTGCCTTTCCTCCTTGAAAGTGCCTATTTAAATTTTCTTATTTATAGGCACACTTTTGAAATAAGAAGTTTAGGTATTTGTGGAAATATAGACTGTAATTAATAATTTTCTTTTAGATAACCTTACTTTCATGAGAGGCTGGAGACAGTTGGGTACAAAAGGCAGCATTTATACTGTGTGCTTTCTGGTGTCTGCTTACAGTTTACAGAAAACAGCCTGTACCTTCCACAGATCATCACTGTAAAAGGAATACCTATTAGTTAAAGTGCTTTTTGTCTTTGTTTTTATTCATTTCCCCTTCATCAAAAGGAACACAGATCTACTCTTCAAAGTGCAGAGTTGTATTCATTTTTTCTAGTGGTAGGGTATTTGCCACTCAAACTTAGTTGCAGATCGTCACCTAGATGTGTCAAACTACTGAAGTTTTACTTTTTTTTTTTTTAATTATGAAAACTCTCCTTGATGAAAAAATATTCACTGCATGGTTTTAAGAGGAAGCAATTTTCCATTATAAGCCCTGTATTGTTTTTCTATCTATTTTAATGAAAGTGAGTTCCTTGATCATTTACAGCATACATTAAAACATATTTAAAAATTGTAAAGACAGTCAGACTACATGTCACAAATGTTTCAAAAGTACTCTAAAAATATTTAAAGGATATTAAATCAGGATATTAATATTGAGTATTAAAACAAGAAATACAAGAATAATTCAGAGTTCCAATTCCAGCTGTTGCACTGTCCAGCTATGTTCCAACCCCATAATAAGCTGTGACCTCACAGATCTTTCTTCCCTTCTCCGTCTCTCCACCTCCCTGACTCTTCAACTAGATACAGCCAGAGCATCTAACTTTACTTAACTCTGCCCAGATGAAACTACAGCTGATTATAAATTACCAAAGATTTACAGAGAGCTAACCTGCAAAGGGCCACAAGGATAATCAAGGGACTGGAGCATCTTTCATACAAGGAGAGGCTGAGAGAGCTGGGACTGTTCAGCCTGGACAACAGAAGGCTAAGGGGGTTCTTATAATTTTGTATACGTGTCTGGTGGAAGGGAATGAAGAAGAGGGAGTGAGACTTTTCTCAGTGAACAGACAAGAGGCAATGGGCACAAGTTAAAACACATGAAATCCCACACCTAAACATAATATTTTTGTTTGTTTGGTTTTTTACTATAAGCGTAACCAAACCTAGAACAGGTTGTCCAGAGAGGTTGTGGAGTCTTCATCCTTGGAAGTATCCAAATCTCAATGACAAGATCCTGGACAACATGCTCTAGCTGATCCTGCCTGAGCAGGACCCCCTGCTGTTGGACTAGACAATCCTCAAAGGTCCCTTCCAACCCCAGTGATTCTGTGAGTCTGTAATATTGCAGCTCATAAACTTAGGAGTGAAATCCTGGTGTGGATTCACCTTCCAGTGGTGAAATATATAAACTTTTTTTTGGCATTGACTTCAAACATTTTATCCAGTGTGCTAGCTTTTCAGTAACTTTTTGCAAAGAGAAATGCATTCTGCAAGCTTATTTTTTACTTTTGTTCTCTGCTGAACAATGATGTATCAGCCTGTTTAACTGAAGCAGATAGCTTGACGTTTATGGCCTTTATCTCTAAGTGGACTGGATCTAATCTTTGTGGAAATATGCATACTTTTCATTTATGGAAAACTTATCTCTATTGTTTTGATTGGCTTTGCTTAATCTAAAATAAACCATCTTCACTGAAAATCAACATACTGCCTGAGTAGGGCAAAAAACCCCCCTTGGTTTCAATTCACTGAAATTTCTACCAATTTTTTCTTCAATTTCCTTTGAGAAATATTATGAACTTTTCAATTTCAACCTGTGCGTAAGTATCAACATTCTAAACCTTCTAACCAGAAACTGTGACAGTCTTTTTTTCCTCATCTTTGATGCTACAAAAGGTCGCCTAAAACAATAATGTGCTCACCACCTAATAACAGACCACTGTGTTTTCTTAACACTTCTTGAAACTTCAGGTCAATGACTGACAGAAAAAGGTTACGAACCATGCCTTCTCAATACACATCTAACCACTGCCAGAACCTGACTGCAATCACTAGTAATGACAAACTCTGACACCTGCAATCTTATTAGGTGGCAGAAATGCCACACACAGAAAAAAAGATTGTCACCATCCCTGCAAATAAATGTGAAGTGAGAAATCATACAACTCTTCTCTGTTCCAATTGTTACAGGAAGAGTGGCAATTTCCTTCCGCTCAAGTTGTCAGGTCAGCCTTTGTTACACTGCTTTTCAATTCTTTCTGTTAATATAAAAGAGAGGCACAAGGTGCAAATGAAAACCGCCATTTTTATGTAAGCAAAAGATGAAGCATTTGGATCTAAATTGTTAATTCTACCTCAAGAAATGGGCTGGCCTATCCCTTGAGGCTGAAGGTAGTGAATCTCTGTTCATTTATAGCTTAAATACTTCTCACTTAATTGGTCATCTCCACTTCAGGACCCCAGCTTTATTTTGTTACCTAGAATTTTCCTGTTTTTTCCTCCTTTTTTTAACATTAACAAGCAACTAGAAAAACATCTCCCTTTAAGTGACACATAGATATGAATTAGTAGAACAGCATTGTTCAAAGGACAAAGAAAAAGTCTGTCCTCTATTATTTTGGTTTTTATTTAATAAAATATAATATGATTTTCTCAGCATAAATAAGTTATCTCTATTTTCCTCAGTTTCTGCCTTATAATCAACCTCCTTTGCAATTTCATGCAGATACAAATTTCTAAATTATCCAGCTTATTTGGATAATGGGAGTCAATTAAATTTGTACTACAGGGGTTCTTCTCTGCATGCAACTCTATTTTCCATAGGATTTTTAATTTAATTTTTTTAAAAAAAACCCAACCTTTTAAATAAATACAACAGACCTAGCTAAATCAAAACGAGTCTTTGTGCAGCGTGCTGCCACTTAACTCACTGAAAACCTTGTAAGCCCTTTCACAACTCTAAATTACAGTGGTTTTTTGTCAGTGCTTCAAATCTTTGAAGAATATTTCACTTGAAACTTTGTTTTACCTCATAGATATACAAATCTGGGCTTTTGCATTAAGGAGAAATGGTACCAGTAAAGAAACATACTGTTATAAAAAGGATGTATGGAAATGAGCAGAATCATTGTAAAAGACAGTTTAATACATACTCTCTGTTTTACAAAAGTGATAATCTGGTCTCTTGCATGGTTAACCTTGCAATTTTTCTCTATGCCCTCAAGCAACTCTTGAAATTCTGACTGACCAACATTCTTATAGACCATAGGCACAATGTGGTCCCTATCTGAAATAATAAAGTTATAATGTTGAAAGAACTTTTTTCCAACAACACTACTTACAAACAGATTTTAGAACGATATCAGCTTATAAAAAATTAAAATAGTACTGAGTTGCAGTGAATGTGAGTATAATAATGACAACACCTTCCTTTGCCTGTATCTCTTCCATTGCTTATATTTAACCAATTTTTGTGATGACAAATGACTAACTCATTGTTAAATTTTATTAGAATTGTATTTGTTGAAACATAAA
>NW_009233990.1:3958-4544 GCF_000690835.1 Fulmarus glacialis | reverse complement strand
GAAGGGGGGGGGGGGGGGGGGAAGAACACTTTTTTCATAAATTTCAACCCTGTTATTTTTTAATTTACATAAGGAATACACAGAGAGAAATGTAATGATTTTTCACTATGCTGGATTGTATACTTTTTCCAGTATTTGCCATTTAAAAATAGAAGGTACCAGATACTCTACACATTTAGGCATTTGTGTTGCTGTTGCTAAAATCTTTGCCAGCTTTTTGATTTGATGTAGATGGTCATATGCTTAGTTTAGTATGGTGGATGCTCACAGGTGAGTCCATGGGATGTACTGTTATCTGCTTCTTTCTCTGTAGCTGATTTTTTTCAAAAGTACTGTAAGAAGTATGCAGTGAAGTTTTTACTGATGATGTTATCTGGAGTCCAAATAGATACTTGGTTGCATCGGTACCAAAAGGCAAGACATCCATATGATTATTCCATGTTCTTATGCTGTATACATCAATAACTCTGCTTTGCTTTCTCCGGCTGTATAATTAACTTCTATAAGAGGAGCATATCGTTTTTGAAACCAGCTAATGTGCAGGAACCCTAAACAGGATCTTAAGACCTATTGTCTCCTCTTCCAC
>NW_009233990.1:0-3927 GCF_000690835.1 Fulmarus glacialis | reverse complement strand
CTTAAAGTCCCATAATGTTAGGATTGGTGTTTTTCATGGCTACATTTCATAATCTAGTTTTTCTTTTCTTCGACATTTTATATCCTCTTTGCATACTGTGATTTTTGAGTGGTTATGATATTGATTGTTCAGTTTTTTATTAGTACCACTACCAGCACAGAAAATCTTGAGCTGAATTCAAACATTTTCCACTAACTCATTTGTCCGTCCAAAGAGATGGGACCTTCTTCTTGTTGTCATCTTAGGCCTTTATATCATAAAATATTTAAATTGCAATGTTAGGGACATGAATAGACTCCCTGACTTGTAATCTATTGAATCAAACAAAAGCAGCATCTCTGTGGTCAAATAATATTTTTCTTCAGCATCTGAGAACAAGTTTTATCCACCTAATTTCCGAAATAATTTATGTTTTTCTTGTGCAATTCTATGGCTGTGGTAACTTCAACAGCACATCCTCTTCCCATCACAAAATCGCTACTATTTTCTTCAGCTTTATCTGGCATATTTTTTATCTTCATGAAGGGGCTATTTTCTTTATTTAGTTGAAAAAAATATTTTGTTGCTGTTATTTGAGTATATTACGGACCTTACTGAAGCTCAGTAGAAAATGTTCAATTAAAATTACTAACTTTTCTGAATCATAATTACTTTTTAGTGCCCCTAAAGCATACGTTATTTAAAAAATAGCTCTCATGCACACTGCAGTAAATTCTTCAACCCTATGTTTGAAACACTTTGTAATAAAGATACGGTTTCTCTTCGCTCTTTATGCTGTTTTTATTCTGATTGACTGCACTAACTGATATACTTTCAGATCAAGCATGCAATTTCTTTAAGCATGGCTGCTTTGCACGTTGCCTAGGACACAGTGCCCCTGACTTAGTACTGGGAAAACCAATGTGCAAACCCAGGTTAGGTAAGGAAAAGCTATTCTTGAGGTCCCTGATCTAGAGATAGCCTAACTTCACTGAAATAATAGAGAATAGCACATGCCTGGGTGGAGAATTCTGTATGCAGTAAAATGTCTCCATCATGGAGATGATCTTTTTTACAGTTTTACAGGGTATATATGGTACATTATATAATTCATTCCTTATTTTTCACAAATAAGTAAAAAAAATCAAATTAGTACACTAACAATATTTACAAAACAACAAATAAGCTCCATTTTGTTTTTTATTTTTCAACAAAATAGAAAAAAACTTCAAAAATTTGAGCTATGCTAAAAAGAAATTTCTAGCAAAAAAAAAAAAGTCGGTAATTAATTAAGTATTAAAAAGGAGATGTTCTGGGATATAAACCAGAGTTCCATTGCTGATGAATGATGAAATGGCATTAATAATGAAACAACTAAAACTGGAGTAACCAAAGCAGTTAATTTCATGAAATGGTGGCAGCTTTTATAGGTCTGGTTTACTTAATCATCTGGATGTTGTTTCAACATTTCTCAGTGGACAGCTCTTAGTAAAATCCTGTACTGGATATACTTAATTGTGTGAAAGTAGCAAAGTTGTAAGTAAATTCCTTTTATATCTTTCTAAAGAGTTAGACTACTTGAGTACTGCCACCCTGATGTGTGAGGGAAGGGGGGGAGAGGTGTTACACAAACAAAAAAGGTGAGAAGTTCAAGGAACCTGGTAAAACACGTGCTGTTCATCTGCTTGCTCCTCTCTCTCTTATTTTAAAGCTCACTTGGTATCACACTGACAAATCAAGCAGAAAACAGTATTTCTTAAAAACTGAAAAAAACTTAAATTGATGATGAGTCATTACTTAGATGAATGTAATGAAGTAAAGACGCAACAATTAAGCTGAAGCAAAGGCTGTGTGTACAGATTGTGGAGATACAAACTAGCAGATTTTCCTGAGGCTCTTTTGCACAAAGTATTTACCAAGATAGATCACAGCTCCATTGAAGTAAATGGGAGTTTATGATAAGTACTTATCTTCCTCAAAGAGTAAGAACAGGAAAATCATATAAAATTTAAGTAAGTTTTTAAAGTAAAGTAGAATATAAGAAATAGGCTTCTGAGAAGTAAAAGAATCAACCTCAATTCTTGCTAGAATGAAGCTGCTTTCTTTCCTCTATTGTTTATACCATGTTCCTAGTAATATCGCTGTTGCTAGAATGCTTTTTTTACATTTGTCATCTACTTAGGTTTTCCTGTGTTGTATTCCAATTTTCCTTTCATGATTGGACACTAGATCTACCCTGGCAAAATTATTTCTTTTATTGATTAGTCTAACTCTAATTATAGCATGGGACACATATGGATTTATTCTATTAAGACTACCTGCAAATAAAAGCTTCTGTATTCCCTAGAACCATAGATTTTTGCTCAGCTATAGGCATTAATCACAATTACAGGTTTTTATTGACTAATTCTCCCCCATTTTACAGTTGAAACCAAATGGGTATTGGTTTGGGGATTTGTTTCTTCTAAAACCAATCTTTTTAAACAGCCTGTGTGGTTGCAAGACCAAGCTTAAAGTATTAGTCAGGTGACATCTATTTTTCAAATCAAATATATTATTGAATTCTTGTAAGTAAATAATGAATACAAGTTTGCGTAATTAATTTTTTTTCCTCTTATGTTAAATTATATTGTCTTGTTCTTTTCATACTTATGGGTTCCACAAAAAAATGTTCCAGGTAGAAAAAATTCTTTAAATGCTTATCACAAATTATAGCTTATTCAAATAGGTTAATTTATTACATCTGCACAAGGGGGTTTTATTAAATATTCATTTTCTTCTATCTGCACTGATATTAGTAATTTAAGTTTGGCTATAGTGTAATCAATTACAGTGAAACATGCTGTGAGAAAGTGAGCCTAGCACATTAATTTAATCTATTTTAGCTACTCCTGCTGTCTCCGAAATCATTTCTATGGTTACAAGGCATTTGTCAAAGATTTCTAAAAGAAAACATCCTGTGTTGCTGATTCTTCTCTAATTAAGGCTAGCATTTTATTATTCTCTCTTAAAATACCTAGTTTGGGATTTCTGTATCTCTAAACATTTCTCACTTTGTAGCAAAGAATTAAAACATTGTCATCAATTGACATTTTCTATACACAAAATACATGGTAGCTGCTTGTAAAACAGATACAAGAAACACGCAAATGTTTATAAGTAGCTAGGAGAGCTTGACGTGTTTCATCTGAGATATCAAAGTACTCAGTTTCTTTTTACCCTTTCAGGAGACATGCCGACAGATTCCACCATGGGTTTTAGAGCTGTAAGAGCCTTAGTTCTAGGCTGAGATTAATATAGATTGGTACCTATAATATCAAGAAAGGAGGAAGGAAAGGGTTGGAATTGTAATCTCTTAACATGAATTATACCAGCTTTGGTCCTGCATTTGCTATGGCTCACATGTGGTCCTAAGTGGTAGAAACTTAGAATAGGAAGAGTTATCCTCTTGATAGTTGAATGCAGTTGGCATCAACCTTATATAGATTGTTTTTGTGAGAAATACATTCTTTTCAATCATCGTTTGAGAGAAAATACTACAAGCTGCTCTGAGACTCCGATATGAAATATCACCAGTAGCCTAAAAATAGGCCATGACTACTGGCCACTTTAATCTTGCATAAATTTGCACTGCTGCCCAAAGGGGTAATCTCTGTCTCTTGCACTTGCTTTCTCCCTTGTGTCAGAACAAGGGTTCGTGACTCTGAATGGCAAGCTGGCTCTAAACCCCTATTTTGTGTTATACTCCACATAAAAAAAGTCATGTAGCAGTCACCTTAATTGAGATCCAGACTGGGATGTTGCTCTTTTGTCCTTTATTTGCAGAAAGATTGAAACTCCGTCCTCCAAATCAGTCTCTCTGTTGCCAGCTTAACACAAAATAAATAGAATTTATTTTTCTCTGTAAAGAAATGATAAGATCTTTTCAAAGTTTCTTTGATTATTTTT
>NW_009233989.1:65636-69700 GCF_000690835.1 Fulmarus glacialis | reverse complement strand
CCGTGCCCAGGAGCTGCCCGTGGAGGAAGGTGCCAGCGCAGCCCGGGAGCGACGGCGATGCTGCTGGAACGGTTTTGGCCGAGGGCATCCGTGCTCCCCCCCGTGCCTTGATCCCCCCAGGCCTCGCCCTGCTCGATCCCATGCCGGGGGGGAATGGGGGCTAAGGGGTTGCTTTTTTTTGTTGTTTTGTTTTCTTTTAAATCTCCTCGGAATTAAAGTCCCGTCACAATTTGGCTTCTCACTCCTACGAGAGCAGAGTGGCGCTATAAAAATGCACTTAACACACATCCTCTGCTAGTATTTTTTTTTCTTTTTTTTTTTTTTTCCTTTAAAAAAAAAAAAAAAAGGTTAACAAAACCTTTGCTTCCAAAGCTGGGAGACTCAATGCCACCTGATTGCATCTCTGGAGAGGCGTAAAAAATTATTCGCATAAGAGACGAGGAAAATCACCGTGATCCTGCTCTGGGCATCGTCACTGTTCCAAGGTCACCACTTCCACTGCCTGCCCATCCATGGTGACGGCACTGTCCGCTATCCTCGTGGTAACGGGTGCCATCGCCACCTGAACGGGGCCGTTGCCTTGAGCCAGGCTGGTCACCACGGTCTGGTACATGCTGACGGGGATCTGGACGAGACCTGCAGAGACAAAAAAACAACAGGAGCAGGGTTGGGAGGGAAGGAACGGAGCAAGACCAGCACGAGGGATGAGGCTGGTGTGGCCACATGCCATGGTGCGGTCCCCAGGGGTTCGGGGGCTGCATTCCTCCTGCTCCGGAGATGATCCTTTGGATCATCGGAGTACTCCCACCTGCAGTACTGCGTCCAGCTCTGGGGTCCTCAGCACAAGAAAGACATGGACCTGTTGGAGCGGGTCCAGAGGAGGCCACGAAAATGATCAGGGGGATGGAACACCTCTGCTGTGAGGAAAGGCTGAGAGTGTTGGGGTTGTTCAGCCTGGAGAAGAGAAGGCTCCAGGGAGACCTTATTGCAGCCTTTCAGTACTTAAAGGGGGGTTATAAGAAAGACGGGGACAGACTTTTTAGCTGGGCCTGTTGCGACAGGACAAGGGGGAATGGTTTGAAACAAAAAGAGGGGAGATTTAGACTAGATCTAAGGAAGAAATTTTTTACACTGAGGGTGGTGAAACCCTGGCACAGGTTGCCCAGAGAGGTGGTAGCCCCCATCCCTGGAAACATTCAAGGTCAGGTGGGATGGGGCTCTGAGCAACCTGATCTAGTTGAAGATGGCCCTGCCCACGGCAGGGGGGTTGGACTAGATGACCTTTAAAGGTCCCTTCCAACCCAAACCATTCCATGATTCTATGCATGGAAAGCAGGCAACTGCGGAAGACATCTGCCTCCCACCCAGCAGTGTCCGTGCTGGTGTAATTATTCGTGGGTTGGTGGCTTCGTTGTGCTGGACTCGCCTGCCACGGTGCCGCATGGGATGGGAGCAGGGACGGGATGGGGCAGGGTTAGGTGGCAGCACGGCGAGCTCAGCCTGCACCACGGGGCTGTCTGATGGCAGGGAGAGAGAATAAGGTTAAGGAGGAAAGAAATAAGAAATCTTTGGAGGAGGAACGCAAAGAAGATGCCGGGATGGTACAGCAGGTACCTGTACAGCCAACCCTGTCAGCCCGTGTCTTGCTGGAGGCAGGGATTGCTCCCACACGTCTCTCCCGCAGCCATGAGCGTGCCACCACGCAGCCCGGCAGGAACACACTTCAGAAATGCATTTTTGCACTTGATTTGCCCAGAATTGGGAATCCTGGGGCTGAGGAAGGGATAAACTCAGCTTCTCCCCCCTGCCAGACTTCCATCCCCTGTAACTCCATATGCCACTCAAACACCTTCCCACTCTCAAGGCACATGAGAAGGATCCCATCGCTGTGCGGATCACAGGAGCGTGATCACCACCGTCCTGCCAGCGAGCCCCAGTACAGCCACCGGCCTCTCCCAGACACGCTTCACTTCCTCCAGCTCACTCTCCATCCCAGCCGGGTCCTTCTGCCTTCACACCGAGATGGGCAAAGGGCAGCGTGAGAGCAGCGAGCCTTGGCCAAGCCTCACTGGCTCCAGGCACTGGCTATAGACACTCACATGCGTATATACATATATAACATATAACAGAGATAAAGGAAAGCAAACCAAGTTTCTCAGCCCTTCCCCACTTATGGATGGGTCCAGCAAAGTAGGAAACATCTTTTTCCTAAGGGTGGCTCAGCTACAGAAAGGGATCAGATGCCCCCGAGCTGGAGCTGGCAAAGTTTCAGGATTGTTTTTGGCCACGGAGGAAAGCACCGCTGTGCCAAACACGGTGAGTCCCGGTTAGCTAGGTAACACCAACCAGGGTAACAACAAAACAACGAACGAGGCCCCTGAGGATATTGTGATGTGAATGATGAAAAGAGGTGGAAAAAATAGCAAGGAGCACAGGTACTGCTCGATACAGCTGGGCAGGGGAGGGAGAATAGCAAATCCTGCAGGCTGGCAAGATAAACTTCATCTTTCTAGTCCGATATTATTTGCCTGTACCCACCGCTGCCTTTGGCTTGGCAAAGCATGATTTAGACAAGCGAGCCTGTAAATGCTACCCTGTATGTGACATTTCTGAAACCATCTGCACCTCTGTTGGGGGAAAAAAGCTTTTAAGGGTCAACAAATCCTTCCAGCCAGCAGCACAGGACGGCCAACCCCTAAACCAGCATTCAAACAGTTTAAGACAGAAGGTTCCTGCCCCAGGCTTTCCCAAAAAAAGCAGTACAATCTCTTTTGATTCAGGTTTCTGTGGCAGAGAGCAGACCTCTGTCCTGCCAAGGGCACTTGTTTAATAACCCGAGGCAGCAGACCGCGGCTTGGTGTCCTCGGATAACTTACTGTACAGACAGGAAAGCTTACGAGTTAATCGTGCTGACCAGGTGGGTGACCCCGGCGGAGAGCAGCGTGCTTTGCAGTCCTTCGACATCCCTCCTTTTGGGATCTCAAAGCGCTCTGCGGGTAGGAAAGTTTTGTGATTCCCCAGCCAAAGGGCTGCCCCACGCCAGGAGGGTTATGTCCACGTTCATCTGGTTCACAGCCCAACCGAGGGATCGCTTTCCTGGTGCGATGGTTCAACACCAACCGCTAGGAACGGCATGGAGTCAGGGAAGGTACAAAGCTCCCAGGGTGCTTTCTAATAAATGATAGTTTTAGGCAACAAAACACTGAAATGAGAGCTCATGCTCAGCCCTCCTGAAGAAAATCAGACTGTTCAAGGAAACGTAGCACATCCCAGTTTAAGCAGGTCCTGGCACAGACCTGGAGATCTGGCCTGGGAGGGATCTAAAATCCCCGCTCCAGACCAACAACCCAACTAAGCCCTTTGAGTTACTTGGTTTGCTAACCCAAAGGAGACTGCTGGAGCTCTCAAATGACAGTCTACTACCCTTGGCCAACCCAAAGACCAGAGCCCCCACTACCCTCGTGGACCACAGAGCAGGCAAAGTTAAAAGCCTGCTCCCTCCGTGCTGTTCAAACGTGCGTTGGCCAGGGTAGGGCTGCTGCCAAAGACGGGCGCTACCAAAAGACGACGAGATGTGAAAACCCAACCGGGGTCTTCTTTGGAAAGGATGAGTTTGCATCACCCAAGGTTTGGCCACATCTTGGAGCACACGGAAGAGCAGGGAAGTCTCCGTGAAAGACGGCGACATGCAGATCCCTTTCTGCATGGGATTAAACTAAATCGCCTCAGCATTTGACGTAGCGGCCTTCCTGCCAGGGGTGGTACCAAACCAAAGGAGGAGAGGGCTGGAAGGTCTGCTATGCATTAAAGCAGAGATGATCGCCCTTGGGAGAGAGACGATTAAACTACTGAGATACTGTAATCAGGTCCAGGATTGGCCCTGCGCTGCATCTGCTCAGACCTGCACCCTGATTAGCCCTAATCTAGCTGGCATATGTTAATCTAAAGCATGGATTTCAGACCCTTTCAATTGTATTAAAAACAGGAAATCCATTAGACAAAAAAATCCCAACTTCTCAAGTGTCTGAAAAATACCTATTTGCAAAGAAAGTGGAGCCGTGCCA
>NW_009233989.1:54035-65527 GCF_000690835.1 Fulmarus glacialis | reverse complement strand
GAATCCGGCACCGAGCGGCACAGACCACGGCTGCGGGCTCCTGGCAAGCAGGAAGATGCAGCCGAGCTGTGCGATTGCTTTCCCTTTGTGAAGCTGCCCAAAAAGCCCCTCTGGAAGGAGTGGTAGGTGAGACACGAAGCCCAGGCACCTCCGTCCCCCTGCAGATCACCCATTCCTGGCCACCAACCTCACCTACCTGCCAGCACCTCCCGTCCTTGGCAGGGACGAGGAGCCAGCTCCAGCCGGCCGGGTGCAAGGACAGTATCTACGCCGGGAGCTGGGACAGAGCCAGCACCGAGGTCCTGCCTCTCACTTACCTGCAGCATGCCAGGGAAAGACTTTTTTTGGTGGAGGATCAGCTGGCTTTGCTAGGAAGGAGGCTATGGCATGGGCAGCATTGCCTGCCAGCCATGGAGGGGAATGGGTCAGGACACGAGGGGTGGCCAAAGGAGAAGGAGCGCTGTGGCAGGCCCTAGGGGTTGAGATGGCCACCATGAATCAAAGGATTAGAGTCGATCGACTCTGAGACGGCTGCGGCTGTACTCTAATGCCGGGTCAGACGATATTAGTGGCTGCATTTTAGCTGGGGGACTGTGACGGGCCGTAGGAGATAATGAAACTCCTGCTGTTTCAGCAGAGAAGAGGTTACAGCTTACAGAAGAAGAAGGGTTAGGCTCTACCTGTGACCGGAGAGCCACAGGATTCAGAAGCGAAAAGTCATGCGATGGCTGATAGAGACATCTTACCTGGCACGGAGGGCAGATCAGCAGCAGCATAAGAACAACCATTTTGATCCTAAATTGCAGGAGACTGCATTAAACCACCACAAAGGGCTTTGGAGGAGAAGGTTGGGTGGGTGGGATGATTCAGTGCCCTGGGAATTGGTGTTGAGTTCAGCAGCACCCCGGACATCCAGGAGTCGATGCTCAGGAGACCGGGGTCATCAGTGCCAGTTTCTGCCTTGCTTTAACACCTCTTCACCCTTGAGATTAAAGCAAGTGCAGCACGAGGAAGAGATACTACCAGTCTCCAGCTGTTGGGCACATTCCCAGTCCTTCAGGATCTGGAATACTGTCCTACTCAGGGACACAAGACATCCTGTTTTTTTCCCGGTATCTTAGGTTGAGTCCATTCCCCAAGGAGCATCCTTATCTCCTGTTCAGTGTCTGGTAAAGTGGCTCAGGCCATCTGCTAAGGTGCTCAAAGTACAGATAGCTAACTAGCCAAGCAGATGCACTCTTCAATGCCCCAACTCCACGAACTGGTTACTTCCTGACCATAGATGAGGTGAGGTCTACGCTACCCTGGCTGTTGATACAGCCCACCGCTCTGTTATTTGACCTGGAGACAAGTGCTGAGGACTCATTTGCCAACATCCCCTGTGGCTCCACACCCAAATGCCAAGAGACTAAATAAAGTTTATTCGGTGGATCTCTCATTCCAGGTGTAAAGCAATCATACCAGATGTATGGTTGGAAGATGGGTTGGAATGGCAAGGCAGATTCTACCACTATGGAGGTCCCTTCAGTGAGGAAACCGTAACAACCCAAGGCAACCTTGGACTAAGCTCTGTCTGAAGCTGGACTGTAAGCATCAAGTTGTGATCTGGCAGCAGATGGTGTGAAGAGCCTTGCTGCCGTATGTCCTGTGAATGTTTGGTATGCTCCCATTACGGCAGCAGTGTGAGTTTTCAGCTGGACAGTCAGGTTCTGCAAGCCTTGAAATGCACCCTAGAGTAGAAAGGTCTTCACTGATACCAAGACAGGAGTTGTCTCAACAACCTTTATGGACAATATGGACACCTAATGTAATACTTCTGAAAGCTTAATCCTCACTTAAATGCCCAAAGACACGCAGAATGGCTGGGACAAACTGAACAGTGTGTAATCTTGAGGGACCTCTCAGCTGCCAGTCACTTGCTGAGTGAGAGATGTCCTCTTCCCAGCTGAGATGGGCTCCTCTGGTGAATGTCTTGGCATGGCCCTCTACATGATGGAAAGGACCTCACATGTAACGTTTTCTGTGTGAAGCTCAAACAGGAACACAAGAGCAAAGTCCTGGAGGATCAGGAGACAGGAACCAGCCCCGTTCTTGACCAGACAGCAGCAGCCACTGTTACCATCTTGAACATCAACTCAAGAAAGGAAAGAGTCTTCTCTTCTTTCAAAAAGTGCAAAATCCTCTTCTTTGGTAGTATCAACTACAACAGAGAGCTGATCTCCTGCCAAAGGAAACTCCCGTGGGAACAGCCTCTGGAAGGGAGGGTTATGAGCAAGCAAAAGGCAAATGGAGCAGCATTACCATTTGGCTCCTGCATCAGGGAGCCAGGAGTCTCAAGCAATGCTCAGCCCTACTCTGCGGTACCGAGCCAGCCTAACCCCACCGAGAGGGGGAAGGAGAAATGGTGCAAACTTTTCCAGCACACCCTCAGGTGTGTTGAAAGGTGAAGGAAGAAACTGAGAGGGGTGCTGTTAACAGAGGTGAGTTTATGGTTGTAAAAGCTGTGAAGCCACAAGAAACACTGCTCTGAGTGCGGAGCATGGAGGAGTAAGGGGCACAGGTCTGGAGTCGCGAAGTAGCACAGAAGTATTGCTCTTGGGATTTCTTTTACGGGGCAAAATAGAAAAAGCACAATGACTTCAGCGATCACCTTGGAGCCCCTGACAGAGCAAAGGACACCATCTGGTTTTTAGCTAGGCAACATAATCTTATGAAAAACCAGGACCCCAACCGAGAACTGCATGTCCCCTTCCAAAAGGAATCCAAAGCCCATTTCAAATCGTCAGAAGCCATGAGTCACAGTCAGCCGTAGCTGGTGCTGCTCTTGGGGATCCACTGGCACCAGAAGCACACTCCGCACTGAGAGAAAGCATATCCGATGCAACGGATGCCAAAGTTGATACATCTTGCTCTGTTCTCTTGGACACCGAAGGGTTAAGTGCTGAAAGTTGTCAGGTTTATCACTTGCTTTGAACATCTGCAAGCACTGCAGAGTCAGGAGACCATGGTGAGCGGTCTTACAAGTCCCTCAGACCCCTGCTAGAGCTCTGAAGGCCTTACAGTGCTCACACCAACAATGAAGAAGGCTAAAAAGAATGAAATTTCCATTGGACTTTCTTGGCCGTTGACCACCACCTCATTCAGAAGGCTTTGCTTGCTTCAGTCTTCTCAGCTAGCACTGAGGGGAAACTAGTAGGAACTTGGCTTAGCACAATCCCGCCGTATTATTTCACGGTAGATATTCCTGCAGCTTCTTTTTCCCCTCCTCCGGAGGCACGGGGCTGAGCAATCCAACCAAAATTCCTGTGCTCAGGAATGCACTACAGGGCCCTAGCACACAGGTCAGCAGATACCATCTCATTGCTACATTTTGTTCAGAGCCAAAGGCGACTTTTGAAGACACAATGGAAGAATTCTTATAGACAATTCAAAATGGCCAGTGTGCAGATTTTAATGCACAAAAATCAAGCAGGGAAATGCATCGCTAGAGGATCTCCAAACAATGAAACATTTGCCCTCGGTGGGCAGCACAATGAAAGGGCACTGGGATGCTTTTATCTATATACATAGGACAACCTGTAAATACCTCAAGATGCAAATAAGAAGGGAATAACCTGATCATCTTTTCCACAGTGGGACAGAACAAGATATGAGCTTGAAGTGCAGCACAGAAAGTTGCACTAGATATTAGAGGGGGCGGCGGGCGAAGAGACAACCGCTAAACATAAGGTTAGTGAAGCTCTGGAGCAAAGTCTCCATCACTGGAGGTCTTTTAGAGCCAGCTAAGACTGATGCTGGCTCAGGCAAGGGGTTGGTGTAAGCAATCACTTGAATTCCTTTCAGCCTAGTAATGTGAACAAGATTTTGCAGGCTCCATTTTATGTAAAGAAACTTTGGTCCACTGATGGTAGAGTCACCAATAAGCAAATCTGAGACAGCACTAGGACATACTGGACAAATCAGTTAGCACTAGAGGTATTTCTTGACAGTAAACTTGGTTCGTAGTCAACCACGGGATACACCTCATTCTCCCAGCCATGTACAATTTCTTTTAGCAACATGGCAAAACAGAAGGGACTCTGTTACGCTTCACTGCTACCGGTTTTAAAAAGAACAGTCATACAAACAGGATATCGAGCAGCTCTGTCCAGCTGTTTGCAGTCACATATGTGTTCTGGCAACAAGGCAGGTATCGTTGCCTACAATAAAGGTAGCACAACCACCAGTACTTAAATAACTGCAGAGCAACTGTGTCCTTCAACTGAATCCTGGAGCAAAATCCTCACCAAAACAGATAACTGCAGTGCTGGAGACTACCTGGTGTGTTACCACTAAAACAAAAGAGCACTGTTCAGCATGCACATTAAAAGCTCCCACAACAGATTTTTATTAAATCCACGTTGCTTTGCATGGGAACCTGGCTTGCCAAGATTTCCAGAAATTATCATCTTGACCACCTCCCTTTTGGGGGACTGACTCAAGAGGCCTTCAAGAGGGGCAAGAGGGGGGAGGGACAGGCAATGGGCATGAGCATGTATTTTCAGAAAAACAAAACACATCTCTACAAGTTCAAATCACACCAGCTAAAATGAGTGCTCTCAAAGTCACGTTACCCTGAAAAATCCTCTGACCGTAGAGAAGAAACATCCGCAAACTAGACGTGTCCCTTAAGATACGAGGTGTTGACGTGACACCATGGATGGGATTTCACCCAAAGTCAGCTGCAGAAATCAAGCATTTCAGGAATCCTACCACACTCAATGGTGACAAAGGAAGCAGAAGACATCTCTTAACACAGGCACCTACTTTAAGATAAGACGAACTGTCTTCTGAAAGCATGCTCCTCTCTCTCTCTGCTAGAGCATCAATGACTAACTCAAATTAGATGTCTCTTAGGACAAGGTGGTATTTGGAAGGATTTTCACCATCAGAAATGGCTTACTGACAAATTACCCATGCAGTGATTTAAGCTCTGGGAACTTTCTAGGCACACAACAGCCACAGCTCTTCCCTATACATCCTCTCTGCCACTCATTTCAAAACACAAAAATTGTTCCACCAAATGATAATTTGAAAAAAGCTGCAGTCCTTATTCTGCTTGCTGACCACAAGCATACCTCAAGATCATCCATCATCTGTCTTTTCAAGAGCCGCTCCGGTCAAAACCACAACAAAGAGAAATGTAACAAGGCACCTGAAGTTTTGATAGCAAAGTTGAGTCATGGCAGCTCGCAGATGGAGCACTAAAGCGAGTGTTGCAATCTAGTAGGTTACATCATAGCCTTGACTTTTCGTTAGAACAGAAGATAAGCACAGGAGACAAAACAAGATGCAACATTTCCATCAACAACTGCATGGGATGTAGGAAGGACAGTTTAGAGCCACTATTTCCTTCCCTGCATCGGCCCCATCTTCATGATCACATCTCAGTCTCTCAGACTGTCCCTGGGTGTCACCTACCTGCTTAATATTGTCAGTGACTTGTTCTTTCCTTAGCCTTGGCTCCTCTTGTTCTGTTTCAATGACCTTTCCTTCTCTGCTCATTCAGAGCAACAGGAGCTGCTGTCTCAGTGACCCATAAAGCCTGGTTGATCTGGGACCTCCAGACCTACACCATCCGAAAGGCACGGGCCAGGATGCAACACCATGCTTATATGGCTCAGTGTTCCTCCCACTCATTTAACTTCAGCAAAGACTGCTAGATGCTTGGTATTTTGCGTTGTTTTAAAAGCCAAGTTTGGATGTTTGGTTTTTTATTTATCCCCAAGTCTCAGTCAGAGAGGAACCTTCCTTCTCTAGCTGTGAGAGGGCACCTCATTGCACTAGCATCTTTAATACATTTCTATTTTCTTCCTCTCTACAAGGAGGGAAGGGTCACAGCTTAGCCAAGATCTGAAACACCTTTGGCTTAATCTCCCTTATTTCTTGGTCTTTTACCTTTGCCTCTACAGCAGAGGAAGACAATCCATCCTTACAAAGGGACCACTCGGTTACTTGTGGCTCCTTTCAGCAGACCACAGCAGGGCAGGTGTGTCTGCACCTCCCACTTCGTTCGATATACAATCCAAGAGAATACATAAGCCCAGTCTTCATCCCAGAGAGATGACCTAGAGGACACCACTCTCCCTTGTCAAATGACTAACAAGATCCCTGAAGATGATTCCAAAGCTTTTGGGGGTTTTGAGTTTTTGGGGTTTGTTTTGGGTTGGTTATTTTGGAGTTCTTTTTAAGTTGTAGTACTTTGAGACAAAACCACTGGGGCTGGGATTCCTGATATACAGGAGTCTCTGTTGCTGGAGGGGACAGCCCAACCTATCAAGTGACATACAGATGGGGACTCAGCTATGGTCATGGAATTATCTCCTCTGGAGCCCCAGCATTTCCATGGAAAGAGGAAGACCCCAGTGAGCCAACCTGATACCCAGACTTGTCCCTGGCACAGCAAGGACCCATAGTCTTCAAGTAGCGGTAACAAACGTCTCCTTCACTGATGACACTTCACAACTGCCATGCACCTCTGTCTTTGCAGCCCTTTCCTGACATATCAGAAGTCTTCCATCTGCAATCATCTGCAGCGAGGACAGTAACATAAGGAAAAACTTGCAATTATTTTTAACATTGGAAATGATTAATCTGGAATCCCGGGTCTTCTGTTTCATCCTCATTTTGATGTAACTGAAAACTTCCATGGATGGAGTGCTGGGGAAAGAAGGCAAAGCAGCAGTCTGGTATCCTGACGGTGGATTAGCTTCATGCCTTCAGCCCTTGTGTCTTACGTAAGGTTACCTGTCCCTCCTTCTCCCCTTCATGAGGTGTTGAGGGTGAATTTAGAGCTTGATAACAGGACCTGGACATCGGCTGAGGAAGAATAAAGCTGTGTTCTGTTCAAGCTCCCTTCTTACCTAGACCTCACACACTAGTGCTGGGTCCCCAGGGTAAGTCACCCTAAAACCAAGCCAATTTGGGGTGTAGAAGAGGCGACAAAACACGCGAGGAGTGTGTGTGTCTACCTGTGAAAGAAAGCTTTTTTACTGGACTCCACAGACGAAAGCTTAGCGAATAACCCTTCTAAGCTTCCTTGATCGGCTGGCTTTGCTGTGGAGTGAAGGGCACACCTGATAAGATTAGCAGTCTATCATGGTCAATCATGTATATAGGAAACATAGTTAAAAATAGAAAAAGTACAGCAACCCTTAATGTCTGCTCAAGTTGGGATTCCCTTTCCTCACGATCTGTTTTCTGTTAATAAAACAGATGGAGCAGACAGGCGTTATCAGTGCAAAGTTTCTCAGAAAGTAGAGATAGGAAACACCTAAGAATAAATTAGAGTCTCCTCCTCTTACGAGAAATCAGATATTAAGCCGATGATTGGACAAGCGGGCAATACAGCACCTTAGAGTTTCTGGACAATCATCTAACAGGCATCCCTATTACATTTTTGCCATAAACACTTTACTGACTTGCCTGCTATGCTATAAACATCCACAGGGGTTCTTCCAGAGGAAGAACTGCGTATCAAGACTGATTCTTATCCTACCTTCAAAAACAGCCTTTAGGGTCCTGTATTTCCTATATGGTTTTATTAAATGTTACCGTGAGAATGAAGGCAGGGTACCATTTAAAATTGATAAAATGTTATATTACTTGAATAACAAAAGCCTGCTTTAGAATAAAGTCATTTAAATTTAATTATTTTTTTTTAAGCACTGAAATATCTTATATTCTAATGAAGTAGATAATTATTTGGCAGAGTTTCTGCAGGAACAATACTCTGGGCATCCTTGCAAATCATAAATAGCTTGCAAGAGGAATGCAGTTGCATATGAGAAGTCAGGTGTGTCCAGTCCAAAAGCTGATGGACTTCAGCTGGCAGAAGCGTCCGTGGTCACACACACACACAAGCTCTTGTATCTACCCTCCTGTGCTGTGTGACACACAGGACAGCCTGCTTCTTTACTTAGGTTTCTGCTACGACGTTCAGCCTATAGTTTCTTAAAGCTGGTGGGTGCTGAAAGTATATTTGTGGGGTTTTCTCTCCTTTACTGCTTTAACTCTGTCATGTCCATGACCTTTAAAAAGCCAAATTTTACAAATCCAAAAATCACAACATCCCCACAACCCCATCCATCACCACAGTACCGCTGCTTGAGTGTTATTAAAATACAGGCTCTGAGCCCAGCTCTGTCCTGCTCCTCACTAATTCTTTACTTAAGTAACAATTATGAGAGAGCTCGGCTTGCGTAAGGCTAACAGGATTGGGGCGTGAGATATTAGCATACCCCAGAGGCATGCGCACCTCTACCCCGCAGCCTGAACAGTGTCCAGGCACAGAGCAGCGGCTGAGACAGCCATTACAAGATGCCTGGATGTAAATATATATCGACGTCTGATACCTTCCCCTTGAAAGTGTGAAAGGAGGCGTATGAGATGGGAAAAGAAGGGGGGGGAATAAAAAAAAAAAAAAAAAAAAAAGAAAAAGGCAGATAGATATAGCCCCTTTAATCCCAAGAAACACCACATAGTCAGGAACCTAAAGGAACAAGTGGCAATACCAGCTAAATCCCATTATTCCAACTACCACCACAAAAATCCACTCACCTGATGAACTCTCTGCTAGGCTCCACTTGCAACCTGAATAGTCTGCTGCTAGGAAGCCTGACAATAAAATGCAAGTGTAAAAGGCTGAACAAAGGCCAAATACTACAGTTGGGGGGGGGGGGGGGGAGGGCAATAAGTGGAATAATTAATGTATTCATACGAAATACATCCTTTTGCTTACTAGGTGAATTAAAAAATTAATGTCCACATATGAGTAATACCCCAATATTAGGCACAGTAACTTAAATATTCCTACCTCTACACAGAACATTACGTGCATAAGTGGGAGGTAGAGTAAGTGGGAGGCAAGTATAAGATAATTACAGATATTGGTACTGTATTTTGCAAATATTTAGATGAATGGCTTAATTGGACCACAGAGGCCCGATGAGAAACGGCTGCACAGAAGTGCGAGTAGTAAAATCCATCTTGGAGAAGCTAAGGCCACCTCCAATAAAGCTCTCCACTATTCCCCGAGTAATGAGGGATGAGAAATGAATGAGAAGCAGAAATGGCTGCCAAAGTGGCATTTCTATGTATCCCAAGAGCACGAGGCTAGAAAGTTCATGAAATCCAGGCACTTGGCTTCATTGGTCTCTGAAAGGAGCTCAATGTATTTTTAAGGCTACAACAGACTCAGACCTCAATGAGTTTCACAAGTTCATACGCTGCGCGATAGATCACATGTGAACACGAACATTAGCGTATACTACAGAGCATTTAGCACACGGAGCTATAAAGCAGCTATTGTTCTGGCAGTAAGGTAATCCGTAACCAGATAGTCTCTGGCTTCATCTAAAAAACATTTTCCCAGCATTTCCCTGACTTGTTCAGCGGGAGCCTCTCTGCTACAACAGAGTGCACATTCATGGCCAACGAACGGGTCCAAAGTGATGGGTTCTTTCCCCCAGCGCCCCACTCCCGGCCCCCGCACCTCTTCACTGGGGGAAATCGTGGTCTTAACCCAAGAGAGGTGACATGAACCCAGCCAAGAAAAGTGCGCAGTTTTTGGAGGAGGACAACGCCTCGGGAAGGCGTTCAAAGTTTTACCTTGCAGAAACGGAAAGCTGCAACTCTGGTGTCTCTGCTGGAGCCTTACCTTATACTAGTTCCCGCACTAGCTACAAGGAGGTAAGCACTCTTCTTTTTTCCTTGGGGGGAAAAAAGGGCTAGATGCACAACTTAAGGGTCCTTTTTTTCTCTTCTTCAAAGCATACCCTTCAAATCTAGCTATAAAAGCATCCCTGCCACAAACCAGCACACACCCTTGTTGCAACGGTGTTAAGTGTCACAGTGCTTTGGTGTCTGCAGCCTGTCTTCTTTATAGGACAAGGGACCCATTTGGCACAGATCCCCCCCTCGTCCCCCCGTGTAGGACCTGGCCCATCCTCAGCAAAGTAAGCAATAAATCACGGCGAATACACGACTCAGACGTGGAACGTATCGTGTAAAGAGCAAGTTTTTACAGTCCACATTCCTCCTTTTTTCGCACACCACCGTCTTCCACTGCCCGGGCTGCGCGGCAGGTGGGATGGGTTCCTACCTCTCGCTCCCGAGAGTACTTATTCTTGGTATGCTACTGCCTCTGGCAGATTCCTCCCTTTTAAACTCTGCACATCTGTTGATAAAAAAAAAAAAAGCTTGGACTCTGGCCTGGTGGCTGAAGGCACAGAACATTTGTGCATCCGGGCAGAGCCCGAGCCATGCAGGCTGGGTGGTAGGAAGCCTCTTTGCACGCCTAGAGAAGGCAACGATGGGTGCAGGGAGAGAAACGATCATTCACTTCGCAGAAACCAGGGGACTTCCAGGTGTTTTCTCCCTGTGGGTCTCCCCCCGGGTGCGCAGGGGCCCGCAAAGGGGAGACTCGTGGCACACGGACCCGCACGGACAAAAACTGCAAGAAGAATCAAGCAGCCGCTTGTGTAACAGCCTGTCCTGTCGCTTCCCGGGGCAGGACAGAACAGGTCAGAAACCGCTTCCCAAGAGCAAAAGGAGCTGTGGTGGCTGGAGAATCCCTTCTGCTTTGCATCTGCTGTGGATGATTCAGACCGGAGTCCCGCTTGCTGGCTGCAGGAACAGAGCTGGCTGCTCTGTCTCAGACCGCAGGTCCGTCTGGACCAGAAGCGAGAAAGCATGTCTCTGACAGCAGCAAACAAGCAGAAAGCCTAAAACCCAGCCAAGTCCAAGTCTTGTTAATTTGCCGCAGGACTTCAAACCTCTTAACACTTAAATCCTATTTGGAAGTGCGACTCGGACCCTTTTTTGCAAAGAAAATGTACCAGGAACCTGCGAGAAGATGTGGCCGAAGACATCGCAAGGTATCTGTGGGTTAGAGCAACAGGAAACAACCATGAGCCAAATTCACTGGTGGTGTATAATGGAACACAAACACCCCCAGACGCTGATCCCTCTGACTTCAAAGGAGTTGAACATACTATATTTATGCCAGCAATAAAACTCAGCTTCCATTAGCTATACGTTCATCGTTTAAATGCAGTGGTCCTGTCGTGCACACACCAATTAGAGTCCCCTAATGCTTGAGAGTACAAAGCTTTTTTTTTTTTTTTCTTTTTGATGGCAAGGGGTGGAAGGGAAGAGATCAGCCGGCTCAGGGGAATAGCAGAGAGCCTTTCACTGCGAGGTCTCGCGTTCAAATCTGTCATAGGGCAGCGGTAACAGATGGCCACTTCTGAAGGCTGTTCTGTAGCTTACATGAAATGAGGGATTGTCTCAGGCCACCGGTAGACAACTTATTGAAGCCACAAACACACTGCTAGTGGTTTCTGGCAGAACCGGTAGAGAAATCGAGGGATTACACGGGTACGAAGCAACTGCTGCCTACCTGATCAAAGGCACCTCCTTCCCGGAGGGAACTGAGGCAAATTGCTGGCAGC
>NW_009233989.1:15167-54004 GCF_000690835.1 Fulmarus glacialis | reverse complement strand
GGGCAGTTTAGGGCTCCCGCTGCCTGCGCGGTGCAGGAACCTCTGGCTGCACAAGCCTGGATCTCGGTCTAAGACTGCCTGCTTGAGCTGTCATCAGCTCCTCCGACTCGTCAGCACCAGCTCCCGTTTACTGAATGTCCCTTTGGACATGCTTGAGGTTTTGAAGATTAAAATCATGGGGGGAAAAACAGAGATGAGGAAGTTCAGGGATCTGTGGCAACAAGGAGGCAAACCCATAGGGAGGGAAAGTTTGCTACGATCTGTAAGCTGGGTATGGGAGTGACAAATAATACCATGATTAATTTTAAACCAATTCCGAGCTCAGTGCTCCCTCAGTCTTTCCCTTCTTAGAGTCTCTGTCTTCTCCAGGGCACACTTTAACTTTCTGTGGGCAGATGGCAAAAAATCCAGCAGTGACCGAGTGCCCCTGGAGCAGAAGGGGTCCACGCGAGCCATCAGAAAGTGTTACTGAGAAAGGAATTTTTACACATCAGGGAATAAATTCAGCCAAAGGATATGGGGGGGTGGGAGGAACAAGTCAAATTCAGGCTTAGAAATGCCACCTCTGGTTTTGGAAAAGATTTAGAGGAAACCACTTCAGGAGAAATTGCTTTTTTTTCTTCTTGGAACCTGTTTCACAGCTTCACGTCGACTCACAGAAGCACGTGTGTGCTCCTGACCTGGCGAGTGTGCTTTACAGCAGTGGCTGGTGTGGCTTCAAAAATACCAACCTGCTGATGGACTCGTGCAGCCAAGGAGATAGCAGCCTCTCACAGCAAGCAGAAGCCACCATCCTGCTCTTGTGTGCTGGCCTGCCAGGGTCTGCAGTGCAGGGAAAATAGGGCGATTCTCCTGCAATCTTCCTGCACAGCTGTTTACTAGCTGCGGATTACCACTGTCACATGAGCTGCTTTACAGCAAAGCCAAGCTGTCTTCATGAGCTGAGAAGGTCACTGGGAGACAGGGGCCTCCAGGGACAAACACACCGCCCTCTACTGCGACTGTGATTTACTTCCCAGAGGGACGCCAGGCAGCAAGAAAAGCATTCCCGAATGGTCAGAGGGCAATGAAAAATGGTTTTACCTTCAAGCCCTCTGCCCAGCTATCGTTAGGACTCACCCAGTGAAAGGGGAGAGGAGGGATATCCCCAGGAGTTAGTCTCACGCTGTCCATTTACCAGGCTGCAAACAAGGTGCTGGAAGGCTGGAACAGTCCTTACGGTGACAAATTTACCTTCTCTTCCTCGTGTGCCCACAGGCAAGGGCATCCCACCAACCTTTCGGACAAGGCCACCCAAGTGTCACCAGCCAACGGATGCCAAGATGGCGTTGCATCTCCCCAGGCTCTCATGCAACTTGCTGACGCCTCAAAGCATAAATGAATCAATCCTATAGCAAGAAATGTTGTCCTCTTCAAACCCAAAATCTAACCGCTGAACATCAGGGCCAATGAAGAGGAACGAGTTTCACTTGGAAAAAGAGAAGTCTGAAGGTCCAGTGCAGCCACTCGGGAAAATGAATTAAAACCTGCCATCTTCATCATTCTGCCATAGGCAGGTCTGGTGGACAGTGAAAACATTTCTGCAAGCGAGATCTCTCACAGGCTCACTGGTTGCAGGACAGGGCTCTTTACTATGCCCCTGAGGCACAAGACAGATGGGGTTGTGCTTTTAGGCTTTAAAATCAGTCCCTGCTACGGAGATCCAATGAAGAGGATAAATACAGCCACAGAATGATCCTCTAGACATGCTCAGAAAAAAGCAATAGAGGAACTCGAGAGGTCAGACCCTGCTAAGAAAGCAGCTGAGGCTGTTTTCAAAGAGGGGCAGAGCACTTTTTAAGGCAAAGAAAACAAATGGCACCTTGAGCAGTTTGGAAATGTCTACTCCGCATCATGCATCCAGGAAGCGAGAACGCACAGTCCGAAGAGAAGCACACAGCTGGGGAGGCCGCGCTGAGAACAGAAAGCGCAAGTAGCTCCGCAGTGGGGAAACTTTGATCTAATACACAAGACTACAAGCTTCATAAACGGAGAGACACGCAAACCATGCCTCGATGCACTGAAGAGATGTACTTGGGGAAGCCCCAGCTTGTAGCTTAACTTACAGGGTATTTCTCCTTCTAGTGGAGTGCCCGGTGGGGCGGAGAGTTCACAAAACCCATCTCATTTCATAAGATGCCTCACGCAGTAACAACAGCTTGCTGGGATTTCAGCCAGCTTCCCATTTGGATCAGATTGCACCCTACGCCCACTGACAGCCATTAAGAGCCTGGAGCTCACAAACTGCCCTCGGGTCAGACGAGCCTCCATCCATTCAAAGCCCAGCAACATTTTCCACAGCTTCTCCAGCGGGAGAGGGTGGCCTGATCCAGCTCACAGCCACAAGGGTACCTGCTAGGGAAGGCAAGAATTGTGCCCTGCTGTCATGAAACAGCAGATTGCAGCCCAGTTCTGCTGTGACGCGGGGGTGCAGGGGGATTAGAAAGCCCCTCTCCATCTGCCCTGATTCAGTGTAATCACAGGTTGCTCTTTCAATTCCCCAAGCCCTTGAATGGTGTAAGGGGTAAAAGTGGCACAGCACAGGTAGAAAACCAGAAACGACATCCTTGGCTTTGTCTGTGATCGCAGCACTCGCCCATCACGACCTGGATGGGGACAAGGGAAGCTACTTCTCTAAGCAGGAGGCCAGCCACCTTGCAAGCTAAAATCTGCACTGAAAGATGCTACAGCTGCTCCACAGCAGGGACCATTGCCCATCCTTACCACCAGGCAGCGAGGGGTCAGCTGGGATTAGTGGCAGGAGAAACTATGCCCTACAACTCAAGACACAAGTCTTGCTCCTCTCTGGGAAGCAGCTCACCATGCCAGTGTGCAAGGAGGGTGAGCTGGGACCTCTCGTTTGGGATTGCTTGAAGGACCAGGAGAATGAGCAGAGATCTTGCCAGCAGGAGAAAGCGAGGCAGCTCTTGTCTGCTGTTAAGATGGAAGGTCTTCCAGAGATGGGCTACAATACCCAACCTGTCACAGGGCTCAAAAAGCTGAGGCGGGGGGCTGCCACACGCTCAGCATAGGTTTGAGTTAGTTATTATTACAGGCAGAATCCATTACACATGAACTTCATCCTGGGAGCACTGAAAAAGGAGAAGCAAGCACAGGCTGGTTTTGATCTCAACTCAACCTACCATCCACCCAGTTCAACACATGGGTTTGAGTGCTCAGATCCAGACAGTCGAGCCTCATCCGCACAGCTATGTCCAGCAGAAATAGCAGAAAGCTGCCTTCCCCAGCCTGATGTTGCCTGTGGTCCTTTCACAAGTACCACCGCCCTATTTGTGAAGGCGTCAGGAGCCCTGTGAAGGAGCTCCGCTGGTACAGCTCTGCCAACCAAGCCTCTGATCTGGATTAGGGTTAGGCATGGAGGAGGAGGCCTGGAAAAATGACTCACCGGCATCTGCGATGGGTCAGGAGAGCGATGCAGAACTAGGCAGCTTCACAGAGCTGGTTTTCTGACTCCATCTGTGCCCTTTTCTTTAGGCCAAGAGCTATAAATAAAACAGCACCGTGCTGAAGATGTGCAGCTTGTCAGGAAAGCACCTCCCTACTTGGGGCCAACCTGGGGCCAAAGCACCAATCCCCAGACAGCGGCACTAACGAGATCTGCTTGCAGACAGACTACACAAATACCTCCATCCCTTCCCATCCCGATTCCTGGACTGGAAACAGTGGCAATCAAAGAAATGTTTGTCTGTCCAGTTCTGTGCTTCCAGACATATTTAGGGAAACAGGCTAAGAATACTGACTGCCATTCCTTTCCTGCCTGTATTCAACCTCATCACTTTTAGACAAAAGGTTGTCAAAGGATTAGGATACCCATCTCTTGCAGGCACCCCAAAAACACTGCTGTAACCAAACAAGCTGGTTTAGGTCCAAAATCCTTCTCAAATATTTAAGTCTTACAGTCAAGGTGCATATACATCAAGGGGATAAAAAACCCCTACAATATACCATCAAAAAAACCCCAAACCCCTCCCTCAAACAAAATCCTATAGACTTCTCAATTGTGCATCAGTTAAAATGAGGACTGTACTCCATAAAGATGACCAGGCCCCTTCCTTCTCCTGCTAAAGTGTTCATCTTGGTTGAGCAAGCGTGGAGTTGTGCAGAGCTGCCCATCCCTATCACCTTACGCAGCCATCAGGCAGAACGCACCTTCTCCATGAGCAAAGGTGATCTCCAACCATCCAGCGAGCTGAGAGCCATACGCCCGTCACCCGCCAGACACCCAGATTCAGGGACATAAGCACAAGGGGATCAGGAAAGCTCAGGACCTCAGCGACGTGACTCTCAAAGCCAAGTTGTTGGGGACTTTGTCACCATAAATTACATAAACAAACACCTGGAATTTAACATGAACGTTGGCAATGGTAAAGTCAACTGAAAAGTCTCATTAAGAGATGAAGAAAAGCAAGATCCAGTGAATACAAATATATGCCACATATATCACTTCACCTGCCAAAAGATTTGGCCTCTTTTCAGCAAGTGTCCTGCACTGAGCAGCTCCTTCTGAAGCCACATGGATCATTGAGGGACTGAGAGATGACAATGCAGAAGCCTGGACAGATATCATACAAACACACTGAATAAATAGGCTTCAAATTCAACGTAGAAACACAATGAACTTCTAGTCAAGCAGTACATTCATTCAGAGTGTTCCCAGCTAGATCAACTTATTACTCTTTCGTGATGAAGGGTCACCATGGGAAGAAAGCTCCATCTTGGGAAACTTGGGAAAGCAACAACTCTATGCAATGAGAAAAATAAAGTCACTGCTGCAGGAGGAGAGAAGCAGGAAAGCCATGCCACAAACACATCTCCGTAAGGAAGGCTATGGAAGACACCAACCCCGTCTGCTTCCTTAAACCCACGTTCATCCCCAGCCCGAGCCCACGCTGCAGCTAGGCCAGGGCATGGTGGGAACAGCATCTCCCGCACCCAACACACCCATGTTTCCATCCTTCCATGCATGAAGCAACCACGTCCCTTTGCCTTCTCAGCCCTGAAGATCTCAGGCCAAACATTCCTTAAAATCCACCTACCGCAATGAAGCTGAACCTTTGCGGGGCGGGGCGGGGGGAGAGGAGGGAAGAAAGTTTTCTTCCTGACTGCTGCCCCCGAGACGGCTGCATTTTGGCACTAGAGTGGATGCATGTATAAAACGATTGGGACCCCTCAAATACAAAGCTTCCCAACACAACAATTGAGAAGTCAGAACGATGAACACAATGCCAGTAGATCTGAATTTTCCAAGAGAAAGTAAGAACAATGAACACAATGCCAGTAGATCTGAATTTTCCAAGAGAAATTCAAGATCAGCAGAAAGAACTTCAGCTTTCTGTTACGATCACAAAGATGGGAACTGCCTTAGGTAGTTAGACCAGAACTGCTTTAAAGTATTGCAGCAGACATCAGGCAGCTTCTCTTTTTAAATTTATGGATAAAGAAGAAATCCTGCCCAGCCTGGAGTCGATACCAGTCTTGCCTCCTCTTCCAGACCAGAACAAAAGGGAACATATTGCAACTATGCTGAGAGAGGAGGGCTGCTGTCTATTTCTTTAAATGTAATGTTAATGCCTTGTAATCAGCTTTAATTTTTAAACAGACCCAGCCCTCCTGTCCATTTCCCCTAATTCAGGACACGTGGAAGGTAAATGGCCTATGCTTAAACCGGGACAGCATCAGCTGTGACAGCTGGAGAGCCTGTAAGTCTCAACTGCCTGATAACAGGAATGGATGTCAAAACTCACCAGGGGAGGGGGAACGGGGAGGGCAAGGGAGGTGCTGGAGATGCCGTAAGGTCATGGAGAAGCCAGGAGATAAGGCCAGACGGGGCACGGCTCATTTACTGGATGGAAACTCACTGAAGCCAACAGGACTCAAAGAAATGCTAGAAGTGATGAAACAGCAAAGGACTTGGCGGTGACTCCCTACCCCTAATGAAGTTGGCTTCCCTTTCAGGGTATGGCTAACACCATCACAAACACGCAGAGGAGAAAAGGCGAGTGTCTTTTAGGGGACAGCAACAGATCAAGCCAGGAAATGAGCAACTGGTGTCTCCCCAGGACGCTGCCTTCTCTCTTTGCGATCTCAAAGGCATGTTTCAGAGCTAAAAAGCAGCCTGTAGACTTCACGTGAGACTTGGACACAAAACCACCCGGGAGGCTCTCCTTGTGCTCCTCCGACACTGCTGCCTTTGGAAGGAGGAAAGAGACCTGCGGTACATCACGACTGCTCATCATATAAAACCGTCTTCCCCCAAGGAAATAAAATGGCAGAGCCCGTGACCCTCCCTACCCCAAAAGCCAAACTGTACCCAGAAATAACCATTCTGCATCTCCATCAAGGGACTTACCAAGGTCACTCAACAAGCCAAGGGAAGCCCTAAAGCCAGCAGCACTCAAGTGCCGTGGCATCCACCTCCAGCCTCCTGCTCTACTCAAACAACCCAGACAAACTGTCTGTGCTGGGTTGTGCGAAGCTGGCTCCATGTAACACAACCGCACATTGGCGTAGGTAGCGCCTGGTTAGTTGGACCAAAGGGAAAATCTGGCCATCAACGCAGTGTGAAAGGGACTTGTCTGAGCCACTATTTTTAGCCCCAGTTGGTGAGCAGACAAATCCTAATCGTCAGAGGCAGCCGTCTCGTCATCAGTCCCAAGATGTCAAACCAAAGCCGCACAGTGCCCATGACAGCCCGGCGTCAGAAGGACAGCCTGAGCCGACTGCACCGCCAGCGCTGCCCAAGATTAGTGCCCAAGAGTAATATAGGACAGCAGCAAAAACCATGAGATCCATTACGATGGGTTTAAAGCAGCAGGGCAAGGCAAGCCGTGCCAAAGTGAGCAGAAATCATCTGTGCTGGTAAGATTCAGTGCAAACGGAGCAGCGATCTCAGGTCTTGGAAATACTTCGGCCCTCATCGTGTTGGGAAAGACCTAGCAGCACCATGCTGACTGCTGGCATCAAACCTGTGGCTGGTGTCCCACGATTCCAACACTGCGTATTCCTCACCACCCACACTGGGGCTCCCCGGACAGCCAGATGCTGACACGGAAAGGGTGCAGACGCAGGGATGGCTGAGCTGCAGTCAAGTATAGGGCACACACAGGGAACTGCATGTACTTGACACAGACTCGTTTTAACTGAGGCTTATGCCAACATATTTTACTCAGAGTGCATCATGGCCCCGTTGCTGACAATAATTCATTTATGCACAGTAATTTGTCCTCTAGGAAACGCCTCTCCCTGTTCCTGGACCAGCTCAGCGCATGCACCCAGGAACTCACACTCATCCACTTCAGCTCTCCTTGCTGGCTGCCATCGGCCTCTCTTCTCCCCTGTCATCTGAAACACACCTGCAAAAATTATTTTCCTCACTTCTCCTTCAGACTGGGACGAAATCATACCTGTTTCAGGGAAATACTTCATTAAAAAATTCTGTTCCCACCGGGAAGACCCTACAAAAACCGCGACTCTTTCCTTCCTGTCTGCTTGGATGCAAGCAAGCTGAGCTGCACTTTGCCAAGTTGCTAACAACTCATTTGGGTCATCTGCCCTAAAAAGGGGATCCAACAGGAAAAAAAAGATTTCTTTTAAAGACTAAAGTTTGCTGCAGATCATCCTCCAAGCCTCCCCCCCATCTTTTTTTTTTTTCTCATGCAAAAAAGCCACCAGTTACCAGCGGATCAGTGTGCCGCACCTCCCTGTCCCGAGGCATCCAAAAGCAAGAACAGGCAGTTCCCTTCGCTGGGTTTGCCCGACGTATCTCCCGCTGCTTTCACGCTTTCCAGGAGATGCGTACAGCCCAAAGAACAGGATCTCGACTCCTGCCTTCCCCTCCTGGATGTGCTTTCAACTGTAAACAGCCTACACAGAGCCCGACGGGACTGGCAACCGCGCTCCAGGCCTGGAAGTCTCTCTGCTGCCGAGAGGAGGGTTCCCCATCTCCCATCTGCGCAGCCGAGGGTGGAGACAGGTTTCCACCTGACACCTTACTGATTTTGTGCGGGAAGCTCGACAGCCTCACCCAGAGCTGAAGGCTTTTCAGCATTTAAACTGCTTCTGATATAGAAATCACCAACTGGAACAGCTCTTCCGTGCAGTAAGTGCCCCATCACCCTAAATGCCACTATCGGCTTGTTTATCCTATGCTAACTTGCAAGATACCTTCCTGTACTGACGCCTTATTTCCTCTGTTTGCGAAAGCAGAGAGCTTGCTAATCCCCCTTTACCCACGTCAGAGTCCTAATGTTCTCCCCGGGCTTCCATCACAACTTGATAATCCTGGCTCACTCCCAGCCGTACGCATGGCTCCCTTTGGTTGTATGGAGAATTGGGTTTGAATTTTTTGGATGACTTGGGGGGGGGCATGGAGAAGGGCAAGACTCACTGTAGGCTCCTTTTAGTGCCTGCCTGTACCACCACCAAGCACATCAGCGCTCCCAGGAGCATCTCCAGCAGCACAGGGAGGAGATACATCAGTAAAACGTGCTTTGGGGCCAGGAAAAAGAGCAGCAGTTGCTGCCTGTGAGGACCAAGGTACACAAACAAGGATCCATTGGGTCTCTGGCTGTGCCTAGCTCAGGTCTGTTAAATCAATTCCCTGGTCACAGCTTGATTTCACATCTTCCACTGCCACTTCTCCTCTTCCCAACACCAGCTCTTTCCTCTGTGCCTCCTTCCATGCCCTGTTTTGAATCCCAGCTGGAGCTTCGAGCATACCACCCCTCTCGCCATCAAACTGGCCCTTCAAAATGCCGCATGCTGCACAAAACTGCAATAACCCCAGGCTTGTGATGACACCGAGGCCATTAAACCAACCTTCCTCGGGCAGGGAGTCTGCTCTTTCCTTCCTGGGCAGCACTGCGCACTGCTACAGCCCTGCGCAGGTACTGCTTCGGCAAAAGCTTCATCAATATTTAAAGATGAAGTCAGGAAGCCCATAGCCCAAGCAGCTTTCAAGCCCCCGATCAGATCAATGTCAAACAAAAGGCTGCATATGAGGATGCTCCAGCGAGCGAGGCCCAGACTGCAGGCTGGCACCGTCACTTCTCCTTCCCAACGCCGATCGAGTTTCTCTCCTCCAGCCCCAGCGGGCTGGGACGGCTCCAGCACCAGCCCATCACACGGAGCTGCCCACAGCGCACACCGAAAGCAGCCCCAGAGCGCAGTTTCCTCTTACCAAAGCATTTTCAGTTTCCAGTCAACTTCAAAAATCGGTGCTGCTACAATCCCCTTCACTTGCTTTGAATATTACTTTGCTTTAATGCCAGCCACTTAAGAACAAAACATCTGAGGCTCAAACCATAGGGTCATCGGTTCCAGCATCCCGACTCAGAGCAGATGCTCCAGAGTAGCAAGAAAACCATAATGCACTTAGCTAGTTTGACACTACATGGGAGCAGGAGATCTTATTTCCCTTAGATATAAATGTAACCGACCACAAGATTATCCGCAGCCCTTTTGCAGTTCAGCCGCGTGCTGGGCTCTCTACTCCCTGCAAGACCAAATTTAGCCCTAGCTTCTGAGACATCCATGAACGTACAGAAATTGCCTCTTTTTAGCCGTCTTGGTTCTCTTGTATCACTTAATTATTATTCAGATGCCAGAGAATGGATGGGAAAAAAATACCATCAAGATAGAAACAAAAAACTTTAAAAAGAGAAGAATTACATCTAATGACTAAAATCAGGAATGAAACACCTTACCTGACCTCAAGCAAATTTGTTAAACTACCATCTCAGTTCCCCTATCAATAAGATGGGGGTAAATTTATGCCCCTTCCAGGGAAACTGATGTGGGTGTGGGATTGGAATCCCTCAGAGAAGACCTACAGGAGGGTAAGAGCATTCCTAGAGAGAAGCGTTTATTGGAAATATCAGCAAATTAAGACTTTGCAAGCAATAGCGAGCAGGGGGAATTTGCTGGTTAATACCATTATGGCTCTGGCAGTCATTTTCCCTCTCTCCTTCCTGCAACCAATCGCACCAAATCACTCCCCGTTTCATCTCCTCCCGACAGAACGCCACGCAGAGCGGTTTGTCCCCTCTGCATCAAATAACCGAGCACCGGTGCCCGGGAGAATGCTCACACTCACACCCTGGGCTTCAGGGTATGGAGAAGGCAGACAAATCCTCCGCGACCGTGCCAACGCTGAAAATCCATCTGCTCTCCATCCCCAGATTTTTTGAATGGATACCAACATCTCCTCCATCCCTAAGGGAGATATATTAGCTGGTTACGTAATAAAACTAACAGCATGGCGCTTCCAAGGACTACCACGCCGACAAAGCCCTTCCCCTTAATACCACCAGAGATTAGAGCAAATCGAAGAAGAGTGGAAACAAGGCGAGGGGCTGCGGGTGAGGTTTTGCACAGAGGAAAATGCTGCAGTCTCTCCCCTTAATGCACTCTAAATCCCATCTGATTTCCAACTCTGCTGCTTAAAAAAAAAAAAAAAAAAAAAGAAAAGGAAAAAAAAGCTCAGACTGCATTAAAATTATATTAATGCTGGGTGAGTGAGGTAGAGTGACTCAGGAAGGGTGTGGAGGAGGAGAGTTGTTTAGGGGAAGCATCCAGAGGAATCCAGACCATGAAAGCATTTTGGAAGCAGACCAAAAGGAGCCAGGGGCGCAGATCTGCTAAAGGACACTAACTGTGCTTTTACAAATCTGATTAGTTGCTGGTTTTGAGCATCCAGGGTCAGATCCGTCCTTCGATAAACACACATCCCCCTCATGCCAGGCTGCCGGCAAAGCATAATACAACATAACCCTACTCTTTCCTCTCCATATCAGATGCATTCCCAGCTCTGAGGACAGGGTTTTCACTTCATTTCTGCTCCCTCTTCAGGCTGGCTAACTCCATAGCAAGAGACATCAATTTACCCCGAGTAAAATTACTCTTCCCTCCACTGCACCGTTTTCACTGCAAACTAAATATTTAAAACGAGCGCGCTCCCTACGTGATGAGGATTTCGATGGAAGTCAAACTCGAGGTCTCATCTAGCCAGATTGCTGCTTTACATGCAAAGTGACAAGGCAAGAAGTCATCGCTGCCAGCTGACTGCACGTGCTTGTTCCCCCTTTGACAATTAAGAGTCCAAATAGCCCCATCCTCAAGGCAACATTTCTTTACAACTTCACACTTCGCATCCTTTTTGAGCTTATTTTGACACACCTCCTTCCATTTCGTCGAAATAACCAGTGAGTTTCTTCTCTGAACTGGGAAAACACGGTAAAGGCATCAAGCAGAAGTACAGCGCAACCGGAGGCAGTGGATGAGCACCAACTAGACACGTTCGTACATTCCAGTATTGTCTTTGAACCAGTCTCTATGAACTTACTGTTTTATTCACTACCAGCTTAGTTTGAATAACTGCGAAAGTCACCAGACTTGGCAGAAGAAAGGCCCAGATAATAGGTGAGAAACGCTACAGAGAGTCCCTAGAACCAAGCGATTTACTACGGTGGCAAGATGGAAAATAAAGCAGGAGGCAAACAACCCGAGGCTGATTGCCGAGGGATGACTGGAAGGTGCCACCCAAGCAGAAAAGCAACAGCTGCTCAAGAGCAGCCACCAAGCATTCAAGAAAAGTCTTGAGAAAGGAAGGAAATGAATAGGTAATAAAACGTTGGTCATACTCTCTGCCACTTCACAGTGAAGCGTTTTGGAGATGAGTTTATTATGGCACTGACTAGTTGTGTTAGTTGACCAAGTCTGGTCCTCCCTGGCTAGGCACTGTACAGATACAGAGTGGGGAGCAGTTTTCCCCCAAAAACTAAGGCTAACTAGCAAGCTGGCAGAAGGAGGAAAAGAGCAGAGCCACCAATACTATGGAAGTAAACAAGAAGTTAGTGCTACCATTTTGTTCTGAGATTTTAAGTCACAACCTAGTTAGTGACCATCTGCAGTGAGGGAGAGCTATTTTACTAGCAAAAACTTGACATTTCAAGTAAAAGAGAGGAAAAACCCCTAGCTAAGAGCAAAGTAAAAACTTTCCGGCAGCCTTACCATTGGCATCTTGGACTCCGGTAAGCGCTCCTACTGCTGCTGCAGTTTCACCAGATAAGACAATTTGTCCTCCACCTTGAAGAGTGGCTTCAGCAAGCGTGGCTACTGCATGGGCAGCTGCTTCACTGTGGGCACAGGAAAGGAGAAAGAAGAATTAGGAAGACCAAACAAATAACTCCACTCCCGTGGCATCAATTTTAACCAGGCATTGTACATCAAGAGAACAAACCCAGAAAGGAGGGATTCTTACTGGGTCCAGATGAAGTTATCCAGAGCAGAAAATCTACAGTGGAGGAGGAATACATGGGAAGAAGCTCCTTCCACTGGCTTTTTTCAGCTTGCAGATCTCTTAGTCAGAACATCCCTGCCTTCTTACCTTCGCATCCTTTTGCCTGGGACTCTACTAAAAGCTTTCGGACAATCCAAGTAAGCTATACCACGTGGCTCCTTCCTGCCTCTGGTTTCTGGTACAAAACTCATTCTTTTGGCACTGTCACATTCCAAGTCTCTACAGATTTTAGAGCTTTACCCTTCATTACTGATTCAGCCAGTGCACCTTGCACTGAAACAGGCCCAGAGGTTCACCGTTACCAGGATCACATCAGCAGCTCTGTATTTAACTAAGATGGAATACTTCTCCCCAGCCGAGTGTTTTAATAATTCTTTTTAATGAGTGATCGGTAGCTTAGCATGGTATTCTTAAATTTCTCCATACAAATGAGGTCAGACCAAAGGTTCTTCTCGTGCAGCAACCCTGCTGTGAGAAGAGCCAGTATCAGATAATTTGGAAGGAGTGTGTATGATCCTTCCCTTCCTACACCCTCTCAGCTTCCGACGGTCGGCAGTGTATTGATTTCCTACATCAGAGACTGCATCTGGACCATCAGGTTTGATTTGTCTAATCCCCTTTGAAACCCATTTATACCTTTTGCTTCCACAACATCCTGTAGCAATGAGTTCCACATTTAATTAGATGCTGTGTGAAGAAAAATTGCATTCTGGTACTCTGAAAACTACTACCTCAGTCTGGCTGGGCAGCCCTTAAGTCTGATATTGTGAGAAATAGAAAATAACTGTTCCCTTTTCGTTTTCCTCATGATTTTATAGACTTCCAGTAATCTCTTTCCCACGCTGAAGAGCCGTAGTCCATCTACTGTGCAAGGACTCTTTCTGGCTTCCGAACACTCTTGTCCTTCCCAGACTTTTTCTAAATGTAAGATATCTGTTTGAGGAGGGTGACCATTTCTCATACTATTCAAGACGTAGTCCACCATGAGTTAGTCCAGGGGCCTAATCCTGTCTTGTTCTCTATGCTTTTCCCTATAATTCCTAATGTTCAAGTTACTTTTTTGACAATATCTGCTCAGCAGTGATAAAACATTCCAGCAGGATAGTTCCCTGAATGCTTTCCGAATGGTAACTGGTAATATATAGCTCCTCATTGGGTATATACAGGAGATGTTTCTTCATGTGTGTATCACTTGCATTTATTGACATCATATTTTATTTGCCATTTGGTTGCACAGTGCTGTGAGCATCCTTCAGCAGCTGTTCAGGTTTCTCCAGACCTTTTGGACAACTATTAGCTACTTCTGGTGACCTACTGCTAGTCACAAAATTATTCCAAAGCCATCTCCTTCTTGCATCTTAATCTCCTACCACTTCTTACCTTAATGAACTAAAAAAAGTAGGTATTTTCTTTAGCTTCCCCTAGGATGCTCTTCCTTAACTGCCCCACTCATTCTTTGGTAGACCAACTGACTCAAATATTTTCCAAGTACTTCCTACTCATTTCCTGCTTAGATGCTGTACACTTTCCAACTGTATTCACTCAGGGTGTATTTTCATTTCCAAATAGCCCCTCTGTCTCTCAGAGTAGCTCTTAAACACTGTTAGCGAACCAGATATTTTCTTGTTCTGCTTTCTTATTCTCTTTGGCTAATCTCTCTTCTGAACCTGCAGCTATGTGAAGGCAGTTACACTGCAGGAAGGCCAACTACAACACAGCAAACCCGTACATAAGCATGGATTTGCTGGTGTAACCCTGTTTCCCAGACTTCAGACAGCATTTATTTGAATCCACTTTCAAGGGCAATTGAGCATTTTAATGCTTTTTCCAGCGACATGTGCTCCACAAACATTAATTGGTTCAAATCAGTGAATTAATCACCTACCTCCACTTTTCCTCTTTTACTAGAAGGTCTAATACTTCTCATCCTCAAACCTGACAGAGGTTGCATCATCCATCATGTCATGCTGTTGGCAGATGTGCTGCTCTACACGGGACTATGAAAGACTCCGCACTCTGTCAGCAGCCATTGGAATAAGATTCAGAGATGGCAGCTTTCAGCCAAACTAGGCATAAAGTTTCTAGAGCTGGGATGAGCCTCCAGCTTTCAAGGACCGGAGCCTTGCTGAGATCTTCCTACAGGCAGGGGAAAGACTGCAGTCCCACAGCTGAAAGCTACAAGGAACACTTTGTGGCAAAGGGAAAATTAGACCTCTTCCACATGGAAGGGCTTTGGAGGATAGTTACCTACAAAGATCTCCAGCACTACCATGGTCAGTAGACAAAGAGGGTGACAACAAGCTGGGAAATAAAACATGAGGCCCCTCATTCCTACTGCAACGCTGCTACAGCCTTCGCATCACTCCTGAACTACAAGCTGTTTGAACAGACTTATCACAGGGCTTTCCTGGGTTTAAACACATTCTCTCTTGAATAGAGACTAAGTGACTTGTTGAAGGCTCTTCCATTCATATTTTCTAGGTGACTCTCTTTAGTTCTAACAACACTTCCTTTTATTAAGGATTCTGAATTTCTTAAGCTAATACAGAAAAAGGAACAGCTCATTGCGACCTTAAGAGCTAAAACTAGTAGCGATGGGATGAAATTAAAATCAAAAGCCCACTGATGGTCTAGTCCAGAAAAACTTCTAAAAAAAATACATACAAAAATCTATTGCCTGGAAATGTGCAGGATGAAATCCTGCAAGTCGGATTCTGGGAGATGGGGCTTTTTCCTGCAACTCCATGCCTAGTTACTTCAGCTGTTCTTACAGCGTCTTAAAAAGATCACTTGTTTTTAAAAGGTAGTTTCACTATTAGAAACTATCAGTAAAAAAGCCTACCCAACCAACCTTGTACGATAGCAGAAAAGAACATACTGATGGACCTGAACCTGGACCACAAAGAGAAGAAACAGTTCTAGGTGTGTTCGTGATTCAGTTGCAACAGCAATTTGGAAGCAAGCTGTTGAAACCCCCTGGGATCAAAGTGGCTCCTTTAGCAATTTGTGTATATAACAAGGTCTTGGAGCTTTACTCCAGCCATCAACATTGTGGATTTGTGCCTTGTCCTAACCCATGGTTGCTCAGTCAACAGCCTCTAAACCAGAATCATGATTTGGATGAGGAAAATATTTTGTCTACACCTCAGCAGTGTGAAACCTTCTGTGCTGCTGGGGCTGATGCCGTGTTTCCTATGGTCCTCCTGCTCTCACAGGGTGCAGCTGCGGTGTGCCACAGCCATTTCCAGTTTTTAAGAACAGCGGGCAAAGCTTAAGCAACTCACCAGAGCTGAGCAAAGACACTGCTTCCTGCTGCAGGACCTGTAGAGAACTACTCTGCAGATCTTGGTAACCTGAGTACAACCAAAAATCTAACAGAGCTCGTTCCAAGATGAAGAGGCAGCATTACTATTGCAGCTCATTCACGTTCTACTTCAGAAACACATTTGGGAGAAACTCCAAAAACACTGGCCTGTGGAAAAGATTCTGATTTCTGAAGAGAGACCACACTGCCACACAACAGGGAAATTCAGCCTTAGTCTTTTAGGAAGAACCGTTAATAATATTGAGGAAGACCCAGACCATACTTAAAAGGTGCTATTAGCACATAACAACTCTTGCTTGCTTAGCAAGCTCAATTCAGTAACTGGACCCTTGCTGTACAAATAAGACCGTTTAGAGGGTACAGTTACTACCTGTCTTTTTCTCTTTCAGGAAATTTCCATGTCAGTGTTCTTCTATAGCTCAGTGGGAATCAGCAACTGTCCTGCAGACACCTGGACACGGGCTGACAGAGGAATTTGCTAAGGAAACGCCTCTACTGGGACTGTACACAGTGGTCTTTGCACCATTAGAGTGAAAACCCAGATGGAAATGTCACGCGCTCATGCTTCAAGCCTTCATCTCTCACCCATACCTGTTGAGTGCCATGGTAACAGTTGCTCCTTGCTGCATCTCCTGAGATGCTGCCACTGCTGCTTCTGCTAATGATGCCACCGCCTGCGTGGCCTCTGATGCCTGCGTCGTCTGGATAGTCATCTCACCCCCCTGTAGCGTTGCCCAGTTCTGCTCCACCTATGGGGAAAAACAAAAAGAAAGGCCCTAGGATTGGACGTCGTCCCATGAATGGATGGCTGCTTCCTAAAATGAAAGAGCCAGATAATTTTGAGAGGTCTTTGCAGAATCCTGCACATGCTCTGACTCTCTCCAAGAGACAGGGAAAAAAGAGCACGAGGGGAGGAAGCCCAGGATGGACCTGAGACCACTGCTGGAATCTACAGCCCTCTATCAGCCATGAGTGAGTTTCTATAGTCAGCCCATGACTTTAGTTGCTGTTCTCCATATGTTCAAACTTCAAACAAGAACTTTAGTTTTCTCACGCACATGGAAAACGCACCCCATAAACATCTATGAAGCCCCTCAACCTCCCACAAATCCCTCTTGTCCAGCCACGTCCGCAACAAAACAGGACAGTGTTGATTGCTGCTGTAGGATCACTGCCTACCAGCCTGGGCAGTTTATTAAGTAGCTGCATTTCTGTGGTGCTGGAACCCCAGCGTGGGTCACATCCCCCAAGGAAACGGGCTGTGCTTGCCTCACTGTTTCGATTTGTTTGCACCCATCTGCTGTCATTTTGGGGAACAGTCCACGTTCCCATTCAGGATTTATTTGTACAGCACTTGTGAACTCAGGTGGGTTTGAGCCAACTGGAATTTCTTTGTGTTGCAGCAATATACTTAATAAAAGAAGATGGCAGATGGAAAGTACTCTGTTCATACATTTCAAGTACTTTCAATTCCCTTATTTCAGACCTTTATGTAGATAGGTTTCATATTACTTAAAGTTCACCCAGTCTCGGTTGCTCATTTTCCATCTTGCCCACGTTTCTCCATTTGGGACTTCACAGCTCATGAAATGATGAGTGTACGGCCACAAAATCCACCAGGATGTGAACTAGAAATACGCATTGGACCAAAAAAACTAAAGAAGTGGAGGATGAAGGCCCATCAGCTGACAAATCCTGGCTGCTTTGCAAGACGAAGATCTTCCCCCACCCTCCCATCATTGTTCTCATCCCCATAAACGTTTCAGGCCACTCACCATCTTGCTGAGACTCACAAATAAGAATGCCGTAGAAGGTGATGAAAAAAAAACCCTCAATTTGTTAAGATGGAGAAAATTACAAAGTCCATAGAAGCAGAGCTGCCGCAAGGCTCCCCACAAAAGGACAAGTAAATTTTGCTGCCTTTGGGCAAGAAAAGGGTTAGTCCCATCACAGGGTGGAGAGGGAGAGAGTAGCTGTCGCGCTCTCACTCACATCTGCTATCACACACTCCTCAGCAGCTGCCAATCTGGTTTTCCAGCACTTGGGCACAGGCAAAGCTGGCGCTCGTCGTAGCTCTTTAGCCATCCCCAGCCGTCTGACGTTCAAGGCAACTGCTTCATTCTCCTGTGCCCAGAGCTGACCCTGGGCGGAAGGATCCAAAGCAGGGAGGAAGCAGTGAGATAGTGCATTGCGAAAACGAGAAAGGAAGTTGATTTTAGAGAAGGCAATGCCTTTTAGGAAAGATGCAACCAAGTTTGAGTGCCCAGAGAGGAAGAAGTTGCAGATGGTAGAGATCTCGAGAGTCGGATCGAGTTTGTGGTACTCGTTAGCCATGCCAAAACCGAACCGAAGCAAGCCCGAGCTGGGAAAGCAACCCTTCCCACCACCATGCAGAAGAGGAACAGACATACATTTTTTTCAAATACATGACAACACACATTTGAGTGATAAGGCAGGTCTCCACTGTGACATACAGTGCCTTGCAAAGATGCCTAAGCTGTTTCAGAACAGGGATGGAGTAAGGCCTGGAAAAGAAGGGGGGACTGTCCAGGCTCTTCTCCACACTAACACAAAGGTTGTGCCGCTGAGATACTAGCGAGCATCCCTGCTCCATGCTGCTTAGCATCCTATGAACACATCGATTTACTCAGAGCTAACTTAGATCTTCACACAGCAAGAGATAGCAGGACAAAAACGTCCCTAGAGAGGCTGCCAGCAGGCTGTGGATCTCTCTGTGCAGAGAAATAGCACCTATCCCCAAAGCAAGTTTACTTTTGCATCTTTATTTTGTCCAAGATATCACTTAGACGTTCCATTCATGTTAGGAATTAGATGCCTGTGTTCCCCTGATTTCTATTTGTGCCTTTGAAAAATTTCTTTCAGATCTCAAGAGATATAACTGGTTCTTGAAATCCCTCAAAACAGCTGCAAAGTGCTTCAAGGTCACGGCCCCAGAGCCAGGCTGTTTCGCTGTGGGTCTGAGATGGAAACAGAGTCTGGTGCAGAGCAAAGCTGTTCTGTGCTGCCACCTGCCGCCGTGAAAGCCCCATCCACGCAGGGTGGACCAGACCTTGCTGCTCCTGTGCACAGACTGTCCGGCCAGAAATTCTGGTGTGCAGCAAAGGGACAGAAAGCAACCTGCAGCCTGGTTTGAAGGCGGGTTTGGGGATCAAGAGGGTAAAAAAAAAAATTATTAAAAAAAAAAAATCTTCATAATCTTAAAGGAACGTTCCTTATACACACACAAAAAACTTTATTACACGATTAAAAAAAAATTGGAAAAATAAATGCATGTAAATTTGAGTGTTCAGATTTTGGGATTGAAATGGTCTGACCAAGCCCTCAACAGAAGCAACTTTGCCAAGTTGTAAAACAGTGGAAGAAACTTTCACAGTAAACGGAACAGTTACTCCGCAGTATCTCCCGTTGTCTTTACACTACTGTGCATTTATACAGCTCTCTCTGGGATTTACTTGCAAACCTCCCTAAAAACTACAGCAAAGAACAGTCCCATTTTGTCCAGAGATCAGTGGCCAGAGAATCACAGGATTTGCCCACAGCCATGCAATATCCTTTGCTAACCACAGGCTCAAAATATCCCAGGCATCACTCCCAACCCTGAATGGACAAACCAGCACCCAGGACCTACAGCACATATGAAACAGTTGCTCAATATGAATACACAAATGTGTACTTGTGTAGGTCATTAAGTCTTTATCTGCTACAGCAGATAAATAAATAATCTATAGGAGATATCCAAAAATGTATGAAATTCAGAACTGAGGCTTCCACCATAATTGCAGTCGTACAGTCCTGAGTTAAAATGACAACAGTTCAGCACTTTCTATATAAAATTTTATAGAGTCTCGTGTTCACATGTATGTTAACCCTTAACACTGCAGGGTGGGGAAGCAAGGCTTGGTGTTTTCTGTGACCACTTAATTCTAGAAAATATTTAACTTTATTGAAGTTCAGATAGGATAATTCTGGTTTGTGCACCATGAACATGACCCAGGTCCTTACCTCTCCATCAGCCACTGCAGAATAATTGACTTGTGCGACAGTAACTGTGGTAGGCAACTCTGAGGCATCGGCCAGCGTGGCAACTGTAGCACCAGTGCCAACCTACGGAAGCCAACAAAATGCAGCTGAACACATTTGTTATTGCAGGAAAATGTCCACATAATTCAGGCAAAGGGACACTCAAATGCTCTCAGATTAAAAAGCATCACACCCACAGAGAATAATAGTAATTACAGAGCTCACAGAAAATACAGAGCTGTCTCAAAGGGCTGGGGGAGGAAATCATACACTAGAGCCACATTAATCTATGGCAGCTTCCAGAGTGGATATGGCCCAGAAGCAAGTTTTGCACAGGCCTCGTGCTGTCCCCTACGTTCATGTAGGAGACAGAGTCCTTGCTATTCTCCCAGCCTTGCAAAGAGCAGCTGTGGGACGCTGCTGCCATTCCCAGGTGTGAGGGTGGTGCGCAGGTGGAGCCAACACGCTTCTCTCATGGGGTGGAAGTCACTTAAAAAACCACTGAGCAGTCCTGGAGCAGAACTCCAGCGCATCAGCCCTCATTTATGACGCTCCTCGCTTACCATTCACTGGGTGTTTCATCTCCAGGCACTTGGCAAACATTAGCTCATCCTCAATACCCCATTGCCTTTGGAAATTACCTTTTCCCCATTTAACAGCTGGGGAAAGACAAAGGCAGGGAGATGTGCAGCTTTGTTTCTAAGGAGAATTAAACCTATAGATGCTGGAAAGCCAATGGGATCTCAGGTGCCCAGCACCTAAAAGAACACTAGTCAAAGGGAAAACGTACGTTAGCAGGTGAGCAAACAGAACCAGCTTGGCAAGTCTGCCGGGCCTTGGTGAGAGGAACAGAAAGCTGTAATGATCGCTGAAAAGCTTCCATTTGGGAAAAAAAAAACGCAACAACCAAAACAAAAAAAACCCCACCCCACCCCCAAAAAAAAAACCCCAAACCAAACAAACCCACACACCATGTTTTTATCTTCATGGTTGTGAGATGAGAACAGCCAACAGAAAATGACGTTTGAGACTTCATTAAAAGTGTGATGCTCAAGAGGGACAAACCTCTGAGCCAGTTAGGTACGAGAGGGCAGCAGTGGTTTGGAGGCAGGGGCACAGGGGAAACTAAGGTTCATATCCCACACCCATGAGGAGCTCTTGGGAAGTTTCAACAGAGCACTTAAATTTTTGACATCCTGAGCTGCCAGAACCTGCCTCCCCACATGGAGAATGCAGGGAAAACAGCAGCACCGCTGAGCCACTGCCTGAACGCAGCCCCTTCTGCCCTGAATCCCCCTCTGTAAAACGGTGTAAGAGACATCCTTACCGCAGGGGGTATCATGAGGATAAATATATATTTGGTCTGTGTAATATATATATTGCAGTGTAATATATATATCTTACACTGTAGGTATAAGATGAAGAACAGGGGGCACAGAAATACCCAATGCCATAGATTAAGGTATGTTTCATGCCGTTAAAGAAAGGCAGTCCCATCACCTCTCCTCCCATCACTCCATCCCATTGCCACCACAGGCGTTGTGTGGTCACATCATGAACCGTATTTGTTCGTAAACGGGTTCATTAAACTCAGGTCAGATCCCTGAATCGCTTGACCAAATAGCTGCAGAAATGCTTGTACTGCCATAACAGGAGAACAAGAGATGGGAGTGGGGAAAAGAGAGGATGAGACTGCTTCTCTGGGTGGGAGCATTGGGTTAACAAGCCTGTAGGCTAAGACATAGAGACAAAGACAAAATTCTTGAAGGACAAGTTAAGCTACCAAAAGGAGTTTGCTCTAAAGCACCTCCCTGATGCAGGCAACTCAATCCCGAGTCAGCCATGCTGGAAATGGAAAAGCCGAAGGGTTTCACTCACCTGGATGAGGGACACGGTGCCATCAGGGTTACTGAAGGTTTGTACCACTGTCTGTGATGGCACCAGGTGTGCTATACTATGTGTGGTTGTAGTCTGCTGCTGTGTCTGCTGATCCTCAAATGCGTAGAGTAGGTCTTCACGCCCATGCTGCTTGTAGCAGTTCTTCACGATAGTCCGCAATGCTTGGGTCCATGACACCTACCAGTAGAATGAAAGAGAATGAAGCATCAGTGTAAAAAAGTTTTCTCAACCACTGCAGTGCTGCTACTGATGTGATCTGCATGCTTATCTTTACCAGGTTTTCAACAAATTCTCAAATAAACAAAAGGCCCCAATACCTAATCCCTCTCTCCTCATCCCCTCCTTTCCCCAAGACTCAGACATCACCCTGGAGAGCTATTGCATTGCTGTGTACGGACACAGAACGAGCTCACCCGGCCAAGGGAAAGGGAAGCTTCTCAATGAAATCTGTTTCGCCAGCTTTCAAGGAATTCTAACTAAGGGACTGGGGCTGACAAGTAGAAAACCATCCCTACTAGGAAAGCACCAACTGCCACAGCACCATTTCCAGCCTCGCTAGGCATCCCTCCCCATCCAACCAGACCTACATCAGCCTGCACAAGTCCTGCCCCTTGTACACCCTGGTAGCTTTATTTCATTATCTCCTTGTGATAGGTTGATAGAAACATCACCTGCATGCAGGATCCATGGCTGTAACCGATATCCAAAACCTTTTCACTCAGTTCTCTCACTCCTTTTTTTTTTTCCTGGCTCACTACACATCACTATTTCCCTTTAAGTACAAAGGTCCCTGCTGCTCGGGATGGGACAGTATCCCTTCAAAGGCTTCAAGAGGCCATGATACAGACTCTACGGTAAATGACCTGCATACTTGGAGAGTAGACTTGTCTCAGGCTGGGTAGGCTGCTTCATAAGGCCACAGAGCTGAGCAGGTTCTGCAGGTAGCAAAAAGGGCACCCACTGCAGAAAGAGATGTGATTCAAATACCTGCTTGTCACACAACCCCAGCAGGGACAGAGCAGATTGAAGGTTCCGCCTCTCTCATCTCATTGCTCTCCCAGGCTGAATGTCTGACACGAAGTCAAGGAAGGGTCGATGTCATAGTTTCTTCTATCACTTGAGGGGAAAACTATTCCCACAAAAACTGGTTGCAAGACCCTGTACTCAATTTGAAGGCAGACAGACATGGGATACACACCCGCTGCTTCTGTTCCTCTGTGCGGACATCGCTGCGAACATTGGCCCACGGAATGTCCTCAGGCCACCAGATGGGCTTGCAGCTTTCTTTGCCCCAGCCTGGTTTCCCACGACCCGTGGAATACTTCAGCATCTCAGGGATGAAAGCTCGCAGCTGTGCCTGGAACAGAACCACATCAAAGAGTTGAGAGTTTTTTAGGAACTCGTATCTCTGGTAGTTTTGAGGTGCATAGTACAAAGTTATTACATTTAACTTCCATCCTGTTGGAACCAATCGACTGGAAGAGGCCTGAATGCCTAAGGAAGATGGACAAATACTTTACCATCTTCTCCCAAGGCTCAGATGAGAACAGCTTAGTAGCATGTGGACAAGCAGAAACAAAACTAAGTCAGCCAATTACAACAATAAGGCACAAACACACACTGTATTAACACACTTCATAGTTCAACACTACCATGAAGAGAGCTAACCAACCTGAAAGGGAGAAAAAATAAGAAAATAAGAATCAGAATAACGCAGAAAAAACCCATACTCAATGTCCCCATGGCCACAGGAACTCGGATGTGAGCTGATGTACATTTCACAGAGATGCTGCAAAGAGGATGGAGCTTCAGTGAGCCACCCCAATGTAACAAACACAATCTCACACAAACCTCCCACCCCTGCAGAACATAACATACACCGGACTAATTTGCTGAATCTATTTTTAACTTTTGCCAGAGTGGGGACACCTTTCAACCTGATTTTACTCCTCCTTAGCACGCACAAAAACTGGTCAACTAGTAACTAGCCTTTACCATCAGGAGACAATACCTTAAAAATGGACTTGCAAAGCAAATCGAGCAGATATGTCACCAAGAGCAAGTAATATCCTTAGCGTTATCAAAGAGAATAAAAAACTCACACAGGGTTTTATGACACATTTGGGTTTTGTACCGGGGACTGCCTGGAGCTCAGGAAAAGGCTGGTTCAGCTGCAGAAACAGAGCAGGAAGAGAAGCAGCGCTCAAGACCACATATGTCAGAGAAAACCACGTTAACTTAAAGCTAAATAGCTGCATTTAAGAACATCTCCCTGTATCCTTTCATAGCTTTAATAGCAAGTTATTTGAGCTTATGACAGTGCCACTGGGAGTCCTCGGGCCACCTTACAGCCCCGAGACACCTGCATGTTCAGGGCTCTAGGGCACAGCCATGGAAGAGCGCAACGGGTCCAGCATCAATTGGTGCCACAGCCACGACGCGGCCCCAGCTAGCGGAGACTCACGGAGGTCAGCTCACGGAGGACCCATCCCTGACCTTCTGCCATAACAGTGTCCATTCCTCCGAGCCACGATCCTGCTTGAATGACATGCTGCTTCCAGTCTGGATATTGTATCCATTGGCTCCAAGCTGTAAATCAACTCATTTACAAGCTGCCTTTTCCACGTTAGCATAGGGAGTATGTTCTAAAGTCCCCTCTAACATCGGTCAGACAGAGGAAGGGAGGAATGCTTCAGAGGAACAGGAGAATGCAGATTGTCTCTGTGGTCTCTGCAAAAAGCCTAAAGCCCCTAAGAACACTGCTAAATGCACTGGGATCTGCAGCAGCTCTTTTGGACACAGGACTGCTCTTCAAAGCCAGAGCCCAGCTGGAAGATGTAACATGGGCCCTAGCTTACACAGTTAAATAGAAAAATTGAAGTGTGTTTTGGTAAAAAGAAAACAATTTCTTTGTATGCATGATTTACTACATTGCATACAGTGTGCAGCAGTGGCTAGGGACTTTAAAGGCAATAAAAATCCAGTATAGTGGTGGGTCCATACATAGTGTATCTGCTGCACACCGTAGAAGAACCACCCCTGCTCAGAGAAGCAGCTGCATTTCAGTTCCTCCACTCCTCGGACATCTTGACCCATCTCAGAGAAGTCGTACCAAAACCCTGAATTGTAAATGGAGCCACAAAAAAGCCACCAGCTTGCCCACGCTCACACACAGTGTCAACCCCTTTGGTGCCCTTTTTTCCAGCCCAGGCCAAGCCTGCCCGTGATGCACTTCCCCATCCGTGCTGTAGGGCCAACAGTCACCCTGGCATGCATCAGGATCCCCGGTCGAGGCCCCATTTATTCAGTCAAATAAACCCACTAACGGCATTGAGTTGCCTGGTGCAAAAACAGTTAAAAGGTCCTTCCCAGAATTGCTATCTGCAAGCCATGCTCCTTGTTACCAGATGGATTAATTACTGGTCCTAGGGAGTTCAGCGGCTCAAGCTACTCAAGGCACTTGTTAAGGAGGGTTTGCCTTTAATCCGCCAGGGAGACAATCAGCAGCGGCGTGACAACCTGCTCCAGCGCGAGGACTTCTCTAATTAGTGCCGTAACGAGACCTCACCCGAGCAGCTTGCAGGGCTCTGACACAGGCTACGGCACCGAAACAAAGACCCTGCATCTCTCAGGGCACAGCTGGGAGGAACCGGTGCAACCGCTTCATCCGCGGGAGCCACGCGTTCTGCTGACTCCATCCACGAACCACCCGAAAATCAAATCTCTGCTAAAAGACAGCAGCTCACTCCGGTTTGCATGGTTGTCAGCTCTGGAAAGGGCTCATATAATCTCCAGTATGCAGGGTTTGAGAGAAACTATAAGAAATGTTTCTTTGACACCCTTTGGCACACAGAGTGTCTTCTAAGTTTTAACATTACGCTCAAGCGTTAGCGGTGGTGAGCTAATCCGGATTCTACCATTTGCAATGGCCCAAAGCACAGACAACTGCACTCCAGTGCTGGAAACAAGAAGTTGTCCTGCATGCAGAGCACCAAGCAATGCTCTGGTCTTAAGGTTTATCCCCTGCTAAGGAAAGTGCTTTCTAGAAAGGAGCAAAACCTGTGGCTGGGAATTTTCTACCTATCCCCAGAGCTCAGCCTCAGGATGTCCAAAAGCAACACCCGGGAAAAGCAAAGCCAAGTCCATGCAGGACCCTGGCTGCACCTGAAAGTGGAAGAGGGCAAAGCAGCAATTGCAGCAAAGCACCCAGGTATTTTGTTCACTGGCCCTTCTTTCTGCAACAGCCGATTTTAGACTAAATGTTCTTTAAGTTTAAAAGTTCCAATTAATTTTAAACATTCAGAATAAAAAGCCAGGCATCTGTCAAGGCAGCAACCAAGCTGTCACCATGAATTTCCTATGAAAACCCACATGGCCCTGACCGAACTCTGCGAGGTCTCACTGCCAGGTGCTTTCTGGCAGGCAGGATGAGAGCGGGCTTGCCGATGTCATGGCAAAGATGAAGCGGAGGGTAAGCCTCGGTGTCCTCAACAAGAAGCGACGGCACTCAGCACTCAGCAGATGCAGCAGTTTACACCTGGCCACAGGATTCCAACCCAAAATCAACAACCTGGTCATCGGTGCAAAAAGCAGGAGGTGCTGTGGGTCTCCCCACAGAACTCTGTGCTCACGGATTTACTCTTTATGCAAATCTTTCTTCTCTTCCAGCCTGAAACCGTGGTCAAGTCATAAGAATGAGTGACTAGTTCTAACGTTTCAAAGGGACACACCTGGGGACCAGGCTGTCCCTCTTGGGATCACCACCTCCTAGCAGAGTTTGGAGATCTGAGTGCTGGACATGACTGCTTGTTCTTGCTGGAAACGAGGCATGATGCAGGCTCTGAGCTTAAATGCTGTAAAAGCAGGCAACTGCCTGCATGCAGTTAGAAGAATACACTCATCCTTGTATCCAGAACCTCACAGGACTCGCTACCCTTCCCACTCTGCTGGAACAACCGTCCAGTGCTAGAGCTCAGCTGCACGGGGGACCCGATTCCTAACTCTGGGGTGCCTCCACTGCAGAACAAGGATGATCCCTCTGCCCCATGGCGACGACCTACTGGGAGAGCAGAAACACAGGCTGTCCCCGTACCACACGTCTGACGTGGACCAGAAGGGAGCACCAGCAAGCCTCGCACCCAGGCGATGGGGTCCAGCACTGCGGGATCATCCCTGCCCCTCCATGGAGAGGATCTGACAGCTGCAAACTGAGTTTAGTTACCGTCTTTCCGTGCTTGGCTTCTCCTACATACAAACTGACACGTACATAAAGATATCTGCTGTTTGTGCTAAAGCTTTTTGCAGTACGTAAATAGACGTTAAGATGATTTTTGAGAGGCCCATATAAACTTTGTCGGCTTGTATAAGCAGACTGCAAATCATAGGGGCATATTATGTTTAAAAAAGTCAGATTAAAGGACAAATAACCTGTTCAGAAAAACATAAACAAATTCTAGTGACCTTGGTGAGAGCCGACTTTCAGTCATCGACCTCAGCATTACCCAATCTTAGGGGCAAACTCAGGTCTGACGTATAGTGTCAACGTAGCCAAAGTCCATAAAGTATCGAGATTTCTCTGTGTAATGGCTGCAGGGTAAAAGCCCCACTGCAATATGGTTTTTTTCTGCACAGCCAAAGTGGTTGATGCTCTCCATTCGCAAGTTTATAGAAGCATCTTTGCTCAGGTTAGTAAAGGCTTTATTTCCCTCAAGACCACCAGGGAAGCAGAGCAATTAAACAGAGAGTTATTTTCATCTCCTCGTTGAGGAGCTAACGCCTCTACCACCTGCCTGCTGACACCTGCAGCTGCTGAAAGCAGAGGCCTCGTTTTTCCACTCCCTGTGACACACCTATTAATTGTGCTGTCCAATTTATATTTATAAATATTTCGGTTTTCCACAGGGCTTTGCGCAACTTAGTTGAAAAAGCTCATTTCTTGTTAGCAAATACAAAGAACTATATTGGCAGCTCTGGGAATCAAGGTTCCTACAAAAAAAAAGATGGCACTTCTGGCTGTGCAACAGGTTGCAGCGATGTAGGAGTCAGACGTATCATCCACTCTCTCAAACGCATGTATTTCAAATTGCGATTGTGGCCAAAAAAAGACAGCACGGTGTCCTCATCGTGTTCAGCATATCTGTGTTTTGTTTCTATTTAAAGTTTGCCCCCAAATTTGGCAAAAACTATATAGCAGCTGGATGCTTTCAGCAACAAAATCATCTCCTAAGCACCACATGCCCCACCTTACTCCTTGAAAATTTTACAAGAAGACCGACCTGCTGGGTTGTGAAAATCCACCCAGGACTCTGCAGTCCTGTCTACTAATTCTAGTGCTCTGCCCTCAAGTGGCCTGCAGCCATTCAAGGATCTCAAAATTTTTAAAAGACATTTACAAAACATAATCCCTATATGATATGCGGGGAAACTGAGGCAGTGCAGCGCTGGATGCCCACAACATGCGTGCACATCACAGCGGCTGGGCTAACCGGGACAGCGACGGTTAGCCAAACGGGGCACGAAGAGCACGGACTCTGTCCACAGCTCAAGAGAAACCTTCTTCACAAAGCTGTTTTGAGTTATCACATTGCATTAAAAAGACGAGGGCTACTTCCAACAAGATACTTGTTTTACCATAATGAAATCAGAGGCTCTACATTGCTATGCTGTTTCATCAGCGGTTTGCACGCCTGCTGACCAAAGGCCCTGAAGAACATGGAGAAGAAAAACCATTTCTCATTTAATAGAGCCTGGGAACACTGGAAAGAAATAAAAAAGCTCTGCCAGCAACTAGTGCCTTGGACTGGAGAGCTGCTTCACATGTGGAAATGCAAAGCAATCAAACCCCAGGGGCAACATGGCTTGGCCAAGTCTTTGTGCAAGGTTTCCTGAAGACCAAGGCCATGTCATGTTTGGAAGAAAAAAAATCTCCAACCTTATTTTTAGCTTAACATGAAAAGTATTAGTATTTTATCCATAGAATTCTATGGATAAAAAAGAAGCAGAAAACACTTCAGCAACCTTTGATGTTAAAATATTTAATTTCCAACTCTACCGCAAAAAATAAACAATATGCATTATAAATCTAGCTGAAGGCTTCTCTGAAGTGAGAGCTTGTCACTTTTACCGCTACTTTGATGGCACGTGCAACATTAACAGCCAAACAGCTGACAGATCTTTTATTGGCCCTTTTATACGTGCACATATTCTGCGCACTGCAAACCAGAAAAGTTTCTCAGATGTGTTATTGGATTGCAACAACCTGATCTCATTCATCCACACTCATTTCCCCTCTCTCTCCCTCATTTCTTTCCACCACTCCACCAGCAACAGCTCGTTTGCTTCGTTCCTTCCTCAGAGCCCACGTGCTGTGGGCACGAGCACCTCCAGCTTCACTACTCACACCGCACTAGGGTGGCCTCCCTCTGCCCGAGCAAATCTCCACATAGATGTCTCCTTCTCCTTGTTTTAAGTCCTAGGCACTTCTCTTGCTATTACTCAGCTTAAGTACTACAACAACGAGGCCATAAAGAATTCAGATAAACACAAGTGTTTTGTTTGCCAATACAAATGAATTCACAGCTACATACCTGTAATCTTTTGATGGTCTTTCATTTTACTTTCAAAGTAAAATGTTTCCATTTTTTACCTTCCATTTCCATGGGAAACTGTTAATGATACAAACCAAAAGCTGCCTGTGAACAGCTCTTGCAGATACCACCTTTCACAGTGGCTTAAAAATCTAGCAACTAAGTTTTGTCTTATGTTGTCATGGATTAGGAACATGATCTGTTATCAGCCAAGGCACAGTAGATTTCTTTGTAAAATTTTGTTAGAAGTGTGAACTTGTCTGATTCCACCTAAGTAATGGAGATGGTGTTTTGACCAGAATGTGATCTTTCTTCAAAGCACAGAGGAAATTGGCACATCTTTGCTCTATAACACCTCTTTATATGTTGCGCAAAGCCTCTGGCCCTTGGATCTTGCTACTCCCTCTGAAGAGTATTTAAATGCTTTCAGCATTTAAAATTTGTTGCGGTACATCAGACTGAGTGTATCCAGGGCCTCCTGCAAAACACACTTACCTGCATTCAGGTCCTGCACCCCAGGGGAATGAGATTTCCCTACAGATGATCCCCCTCACACCAAGGAAGCTTCCCTGGGGGGTCCCCTCCACTTTCTCCTAGCAATAACGAGGTCAGCAAAGGGCTGGACCTGGAGAGAAACGGAGTCCCCCACATCCCTAGGGCAGATGACTCCCTAGCTCCATCAGAAGTATCTCACTCAGGGTCTGACCTGGAGTTAAACCATTGGTAAGCTCCCCTCTGCTCCAGTCCACAGCAGAAAACAGAGGAGGGAACGAACTAGAGCACACAAGAAATGTCCAAGGAGGATAAGCCAAAACGGTACTCCACAAGCGACCTTCCTGACCTCAGTGCCTAAAAATCACTGCGAAGTGCAGAACAATTATCTTCTCTGTTCATAGTTTATGGGAGGTGACAAAAACAGGTCAAAGGGGAATGCTCCCAGCAGCCTGAGCTCCAGTCCTTAGCAGCATCTCTACTGTTTCATGTAGAAAACAAGCACCAATAACAAAGCTTCACATCTAACTACTATCTGAGCTGTTACAGTCCCATGGGAAAGAAGAGATCAAATGCATTCCCTAGAGATGTAGACATAAGCTCCACTGCAAAATAACAGGACGTGACTGCAAGATGCCAAATCTCTCTCTCTGGTTCTGCCACGTCTGGCTGCTTACCTGTGAATGCCATCGATGGTGAGGGGTGGCAACTCGGAGTTAACCTCCTGAGGTGCAGGAGCATGCTCTGCTAGTGCGGACTCCAGGTCTTCCAGAATCATGCTCTTGTACTTGCGTACCTGTGGGGAATCGTTAAGATCAGGTAAACAAGGTAAGGAGCACCAGGAGAGGTGAGGGCAAGGACGCAGGGCCAGGCACCTTCCCCAATGCCATCGATGGTGAGGGGTGGCAACTCGGAGTTAACCTCCTGAGGTGCAGGAGCATGCTCTGCTAGTGCGGACTCCAGGTCTTCCAGAATCATGCTCTTGTACTTGCGTACCTGTGGGGAATCGTTAAGATCAGGTAAACAAGGTAAGGAGCACCAGGAGAGGTGAGGGCAAGGACGCAGGGCCAGGCACCTTCCCCAAGGTGCTGCAGAACAGAAGGAGCAAACAATGCCACAGCTGGCAAGAAAAAATACCCACTGGCCCCGAAGACTTGGCCGCATCGAAGACCTGATGATGAAACATCAAGTAACACTGGCAAGTGGAAGTATTTACGGGATTAAAAGAAAAGTTCTGAAGCAAGACTTATCACAGTCATGATCTGCTCCATTTACTGTCCGGTCTGCAACAAGGTGCAAGCACTGACAGCCAAGCTGAGTTCAAACACATCACCACTACCTGCTCCCTCTGATTTTTAATCCAGGATATTCAACCCTGGTGAGATGTGCTGGGCAACCACAGGACCTCAGTGCTACCCTCATGTCCATACAATCTGAATTCCTGTTGCCAGGGTTTTAAACATGACCTTCGAATCACTACCAGGCTTGCAAGGCTGCCTTGAGCAGAATGAAACCTGCAGAGAAGGTGAGCAATTCATTACATAGCTTTTCCTACAGACACCTACCACATTCTCCAAGGGTGCAGCACCGAATACTTTAAAGACAGGATTGGGTTTGGAGGGTGAGATGCACAGAACGATGGCCTGCTGCCCCACTCTGGTGGTGTACTCATCCAGCGTGGCTCGGAGCTTCCTGAAACAGAGATATAAAACAGCGAATAGGTATCAGCTGAAAGCCCTGCAGAAACACAACCCTTTGCATTGTAAACTCCCTTTCTTAATGCTACCCATTTACAAACCAGGTGAGAAACGGAGCCCCAGCTGGTCAGATTAGCCACATATACTGGTTCTTCCTCCGCTCCCACAGGCCTGCTGCGTTCCCTGCAGTCACCCAGCAGCTCAAATATCAATTATTCTCCCTTCTTTCCTTTTTCAATTGATGTAAAAAATAAAGAGAAATCACCAGAGCAGCAAGAGGACAGCAAGAGTCTACATATCCACTCTGTCACCGTCTAAGTGTATTAGCAATACAAAACTTGTAAGGTAAAGAACTTGAATGATTCAGCAAAAGAGGACTGCGAACACAGGTTATTTTACATCCAGCCTCATAACAATGCATTGCAATTCTCTAGCACCAAAGGCCTGCTCAAACCAGAACTGTATGCATTCAACCAACAGCTAAACGACAGGCAAGAACCAGAAATATTGCAACAGCTGAGCACAAGAAACCCACGTATTCAGACACCTGCCACATCAGCAAGTCCCTTTGGAATGAGCTCTGTAGGAAGAAAACGTTCCATCATATACTTTCCGCCTCTTACTCACTTCTAAGCAATGCAAGAGATGTGTCAGAAATGTTGTCAGAAACTCATAAAGCAAGAGAGAAGTAGCGGTTATCACCAGATAACCTGAGCACTCCATAAGGTGACAGTGTAGTATCTGCCCTGGTCATTTCAGAACCTGCTGTTAGCAGCAGACACGTTGCCAAAAAGCACCACCACCATCACCAGCTACGCAGAGATCCCAGAATCAGAAACTGTAACTTCCCACTCATTTCACAGTGGTGTAAATATCAAGCACAAACATGTCAAACTGATCAGAGTGCAAAAAAAGGATGCATTTTGTCAGTAACTTGCATGTAGTAAAATGAAGGAGTTGCATGAAGGGAGAAGAAAGAATTCCTTTAAATAGGAGTTTCTTTAAAAATATATTGTTCACATTTCAAGAGAGAAAAGAATTTGCTCTTCAGAAACGTTGCAAGAGACAAGGTTGGGTCAGCAGAGTTGGGGGAAGGAGGGAAAACCAGAATGAGCTATAAAAAAAGGGAGTCCACTCCCAGGGAATATTATTTAACACTAACCCTGCTCCACTTCGTTCCAGTTTGATTATGTGCAAAGGGTGTTGTGGGACTCAGCAGTCCCACAGAGTAAGCAGAATTATAAGGAAACCAACTTAATTTCTCACCAACTTTACAAGAGTTAGAATAGGAGAGAAGGAGAAAAAGCGAAACTCTGGCCATCACTGTTTCAGTGCATGAAGTGTGCACACAGGAGGAAGCCAGCAAGAAATGGGATGACAAATACCCCAACTCTTGTGAGATAAATTAAACCCAATTAAATCCAAAACAGTTTAAAAAGAAAAATTGCTTTGTTCCAAAACCTAAAAAATATAGGACCAGCCAATATTTACAACTGTTTCCTGAAGATGGAATTGCAGGTGATCTCCCCAGGCTTGCGGAAAGCCTGTGCAGTCACTTCAGCACCAGTGCTCCTAGGTGGCCATCAGGCGGGCAGACAGCCTCAGAGCACCTGTAATGCAACACCTGAAGGGCTACGGAAGATTGGTGTCTACAGAGCAAGTTTCTAAAGCCAAAGAAAGTGTTTCAGCTCTGGCAGGCATCTCCCCTCGATTATTATCCCCCAACACTGTGCACTACAGGCTGGGTCAGTCTTCAGCATGGAGCTCACACAACGGGGTCTGCTGGCAAAGGAAATTCAGGTACACACGCACTAGATTTATTCACAGGATCATTTCATAATGCAGAAAATACTTTTTTCGTTAGGTAGGTAAGTCCTTCGTGCCACTGCAGAGCTGGGATATGGCTGTAGCTCCAGATTCTCAGGCCAGCTGCTGTTAAAGCGACTACGAATATCTTGCAAGGCAACGGTACCATGACAGATTTAACTTGTGATTACCTGGGGTTAAAACAGAATGGTGGATCCCACCAGAATGGTCATGTCAGTCCTGGTGATCATAATATCGCATTAAAGATGAGTAGAGCTGCAATTTAGCCCATTTCTACAAACTAAAACACAGCTCTTGGGTTCCAGAAAAGATGCCCAAACAAAATCCCCAAGCTGAGCAAGTTCTGGACAGCACATGGTCTCACCATGCGCGGCACTGGAGACAGATCGAGGATGCAGACCAAGGTGTCAGAGTGCAGGCGGGAGTCCTTACCGTAGCAAACGCGTCTGCTGCCTCTTGCGGATTGACGGGTTGGATTCAAAAACGTGTGGTCGCTTTCGTTTTTTACCCGTTGCCACGGCAGCAGCTGCTGCCATCCCCACAGGGCCTGGAAATCAAACCATAAAGAGTGAATCAGTACACGCAGCTCAGGAACTGGCCAGAAAGGAGGTTGCCATTGCCCGCCCCAGCGATGGGTCCCAAGGGCTCCGCTCAAGGGCCTCCCCACCCACCGGACCAGGGTGACCCGAATTCCCCACTGAGCTCTCTGGCAGCCGGGATCCCTCCTCTCCAGCATTGGAGAGGTGTATCAAAAGGCTTCATTCCCCAGACTGGCAAATCCCAGCTCAGTCCCAGGTGAAAGTCACATATTTCAGTCCAGAGTTTTCCTTACAATCACATAATTATGTGTTTTATCTTCCAGACATACTGAAAAACTCTCAAGTATGCCAAGACTTTAAGTCACTGACTGCAATTGAGGAGATCCTGGTGGCAGGGGAGAAGAGACCAGGTACAAATGCCATGAATCCTGCTCGGACACCTCAACTACAGCATCAGGAGTCCGAGGCTTTCCCTAGGGATTAAGGACCAGTTCTAATGGGAAAGAAATTGAAAATCCAGAGTTCCCGGCAGCATCCTACAACAGTCCCCTGAAGAATAGTGCGGACCACAGCAGGGCAGCGCTAATTGCTTTCGTGATCAAACTCTAGACACAGAGTCTACGTAAGGGGAAGTTTCATTAAGTTAATTGGAAGTAAACCAAACAACATGCAGTGGATTGTGCTTCTATTGGTGATCTCCAGAAATGAGTGCCAGGTCAGAGTCAAAAAGCCCTGGGGTCTAATGCAGGCTCAAGGACTTGCCTTTGACTCCTGAGCAGACCTCAGTTGCTCTGTGTGTAGTTTCTCCATATGTCAGAGGTGAAAGATCCCGTCAGGGAACACTATATTTTTGTGTTTAACAAAGATGCAGCTACTGGATCAGGAAGTCCTAAGCTACCAGTCAGTGGAAGCTGGTAGATGATAATGAAAGATTATATGTTTTCTCTAGGCAGCTGCTCTGGGAGATGGGACACTGTAATGGACAGAGCTCTGGGTGACACTACAGACCCAGGTTTTGTCAATCAGTAAGGAACTACATGAGTGCTACTCATGCCAGGCACAGCAAGCGCTGCTGCATACTGCTCCAACAATCCTGTGCTTGTGAAAAATAAGAATAAAAACATTGCCTTTTGGGGGACTGGAAAAACATTTGCTCTGGAGAAGCGAGGAAGGGCTACGCTGGGCTCTCGGGCAAGCTTTGGGCTGGATGTGCCAGCCCATGCTGCAAACTGCAGCCGCCTGCCCTAGGGAAGCGGGGCAGCTCCTGGCTCGGGGGTGCCTACCTGGCCAGGGGTTGGAGGGGCACCGGGCGGCCCCTGCATCGGGAGGGCTCACAGGCAGGCGAGAGGCATCAGATGCCCCTCTCCTGGAACCCAGGCCTGAAAAGCTTGTGTGCTCGAAGGGAAGGAGGAAGGAAAAAATCCTGCAGGAGCTGAGGCTGGAAAATTAATAAGCAAAGGGTGTGGGATGCTCAGTGGGGTGGTGGAACTTCACAGGTTCGGTCAAGCACATCAAGAGCTTTATTTATCAGATAAAGTCTGATACAGAGTCAGACAAGTCTGTGAGTGCTTATTTATCACTGCATTTTTCTACTAATGAGGTAGATCCACCACAAGGCAAATCTGGAGGACATTTGGCAGGGGCTTGACTGGAATCACTTGACTGTGATTCTGAAATACCTTCCCAGGCCAGATACGCCAGGACCCTTTGTGGCATCTCCTTGGGAGAGGCCTAGCATGTGAGCTCCCTGGCTAAGCAGGGTTGCATAGCACTCCTGGGTTATTTTTGCTGTTTTTTATATGGTCCTGAAATAAGCTTGCTCTTTGACATATTCAGTATTTTAGTTTCGTTTTTTGAGGCAGCATTTACCAGGGACCTTTTCTATTGTACAAACCAGTCTCTTATTCCCAGTACCTCTATACTGCACATAAATAAAGTGATGCAAGATTCAAGCGGCCAGCAGACCTTGCAAAGAAGCCAGGGCAATACGGAAACATTCAGAGCATCCCGTGGGGTGACAAGATCACCCACCACCCTCAAGCGGTCTTTGCGACCTCTGCACAAACGCAACATTAGGCGAATGACGCCGAGCATCCCACTGACTTTACCTGCCGCAGCCAGGTGGGCGGTGACCTCGTCGGCAGCCGTGGAGTTGAGGATGTCAGAGTCATCGTAGGAGGTGTCCTCCGGCGAAGACGGCGAGTCTTCGTCCGCGCTCAGCATGCTGTGCTCTGTGTAGGTGGCCACATGGACCTGCTGCACTTGCTGGGCCACTGCGTGGGCCTCGATGGTGGCCATGTGCTCTGTTTGGGTCACCCCGTGTTCTTCCATCAATAGCTACTGTCAGAGGAGACAAAAATCACAGGAAGGGGTTACCAACACTGATGCACCATAAGGGAGGGCAGCCAAAGGTTTCTGAGCCAGCTAGGTGAGCAGGCCATGACTAAGAGGAAACAGGAGATTACCTCCCCCAGTGGCAGTGGTCTTCTACGAGAGGGAAATAACAACTGCACCAGGAGCCAGAAGAGGAACTTGAAGTTTAAGAGTTTTGAAAAAACTTCCAACAACATGGCATAGCACCCAGAGGCAGTCATCTTTGCTGGAGGAAAGGTCTTTAAGGATCTTGTAGCCCCGAGATTATGTGCTCTGCACACACTACATATTAAGAGATCTGATCAAAGCTGGAACTTATATTTGCCACTTGAAGATCTAGCTTTCAGGGAAGATGCTCAAGGGCGATACACAATCTCTCTCCTCCAACCTCAATAGCTCAGGACACAAATGAGGATGCCAGTACAGAAGTTTACTGGCAGCAAGTTGCATTCTACAGACCACTTTTGTTGCATTACTTGTTTAGAGTCCGGAAGCAGGCAGAATCATTACAACCCAAGCACAAATATTACATAAAGCATATTTATTTAATGCATCTAGTGGTAAACCACTGAGCAAAGTAGCAGCTTACGTAGTCAGCAGGGCACTGGACCATACGCCATGAACATAAATCTGCGCAGAAGGAACAAGACAGGAGGTACGCAGGTATTTTCAGTGTGTGTCTACCATACATTTGTGGAAAAGGAACAGCACATCCTTAAGATATTTTCAAACTACATTAGAAGAATTAGGACATCAACCCTCAAAAACAGATTCCCCAAAACCCTCGGGGCAAACAGCAGAAGGAAAGAAATGACCAGCTGTAGCGAACAATAAAATACACCCAAGAAATTCTGACCCCGTAAGTATAGCCATTGAATTTAAAGCTCTTGATTGACACCCTCTTCATGGAAACAGATCAAGTTTCCCAACCATCACATCCCAGGGTTTAGGATGAGTTAGCTCCACATATTCATTTGCAAAATGAATTCATTCCTTCTGCAGCCGCCGTAGCAGCCTTTGTCTTCCTGAGAAGCCAAATCTGACCTAGCCATTTTGGCACGGTTTCTCATTTACTAATACAAAGAAATCCATCTGCATCTTTCCACAGCCTTACTGAACTTTCCAAAAAGCCAAAACCAATCTCCAAAGCATTTCGCCCTGCTCAACTCTGTCCAATTAACTGGCAATTCAGACCTTAGAGGCTAAGCTCCTCGGGAAGTAGCAGCCTCCCTCCGCTGACCAGAGAGGGAGGCCACAGCAACTTGCCTTCTAACGTAGACATCGTGGCTTCGTAGTTAAAACCCAGAAAAGGGTCCAGGTTACAGAATCCCTTCATTTTCCATGTCTGTCTATGGCTGGTTTCTCTCCAATGCTATACACACTTCTAGTAACAAGGGTCACATAAAATGAACGGTTTCTACTGGTTTCTCTCCAACGCTATACACACTTCTAGTAACAAGAATCACATAAAATGAACGGTTTCTGCTAAGAGACTACTATTTCCACACGTAACACCAACTTCACTGTGGAGCATCAAAGCTTACTCCATTAATTTTGACATCTTCATGGGGGATAGAAGCAGAAGGGAACTGCATGTATTTAGGCAGTGGATTTTCATCCACGAGATGCCAACAGTGCTCTAAGGCACAGCTATATTCTAAACGTTAGGGTGATACTGGTTTGATACTGGTTTGGGTTTCCCAGTTCAGAAGAGTCTGGTTAAAACCAGGGACCCGTACTCCCAAGTGAGATGGAAGGAAGGACATGGTCACATATTTAATTATGCAGCCGGCTGTTGTGTGACGGAGGGAGGCATTGTTTAGCGGCTAAAACAAAGAAACAAGTATCAGGATGCAGGTCCAGTACTGGAAGCTGCCCAGATACTACAATGACCGTGGCACTAGAATCACCCTCTGTACTGGGAAGGCTGGGGAAGAGGCACATCGCTTCTATTTACACTCCCACTAACATTACTGCCCCAAGAAAGTGAGTTTCTTATCCATGAAACACTAAGAGATCCCCTAAAAGGTCCTAAATGGTATGGACGGGAAACTGAATTCAATCTGGACCACAGACAGATGTTTTCAAACTTCTGTTTTCTATCCAGGCACGCACTAGAGGAACTCAAGCCTGTGGGACAGCAGAATTGGTGTTGTGAGACTTACAAACCTACTGAGGTTACGGCTAAAGCCAAATCGCCCTCAAACTCACAATCCTCCCTAGAAGGCTGCTAGAGTTAGATGTTGCTGTTGTCCAACCCTGTTTATAACTCAGATTGTAATATTAGAACCATCCAAAAATAGCAGCAATTCAAATACCGCCAGTAACGAAGGGACTAAGATGCTGAGGTACATTGAAGCAAACTGAAAATTTCTGGTTTGAAAAAAATCAGCCGTAACCTCCTTGCAAGGAACTTATTTTGCCTTCACCGTAGAAAACTGGTCAAGAAAAATTAAAAGGGAAAAAAAAAAAAAAAAAAAGCTCAGCAGGCCATGCCTTTCCCAAGCTACTATGCTTTTTCTGAAAGGGTATATTGCTGCTTTTCTCAATGGAACAATACAATTTTAAGTACTTTCCATTAAAATGTATTTATCCACAGAAAAATATGATCGGAATATAATTGATGAAGCATAGTAACCTTGTAGCTCATCAGGAGACAAGACTGCAAGACAATGGATGCTTCACATACCGTTTCCTTCA